>NC_080381.1:4955202-5137118 GCF_014773155.1 Arachis stenosperma | reverse complement strand
TGTAATTAACTTCTTTTTATTGTGTCATAATATGTAGCTTTCGTTTTAATTTGACCGTGGCTAATTGAACAATTTTATTAAATTAAAATTATATTCGTATATATCATTAATAACGTAAGTCAAACTTTATAAATATATAATATTTTTTAATATATTTTAATAATAATAATAATAATAATAAGATAATAATAATAATAATAATATAATAATAATATATTATGACAAGTCTAAATTTGTATACAATAAAAAATAAGAAAAATTCTAACATAAATAATTAAAATTCTAACATGTTCTAGAGTAAATATATTAAAATTTTAACTATTATTTATTAACTATACTAACTAAATGTCTGACATATCACCAGACATATTAGGTACTTCATCGCCATATTTTGATGATAAAAATTTGTGCAGAGCTGCCAATTGAATTTTGGTTTCTTCATATCCGTCTAACTTTTTTTCTAATGTTTCAACCTGCTTCTCTAAATTTAACACATGCTGCTGAGATACGTTGGGAGACTCCTCCGGTTGTAAATCCAAAAATACGCTTAGACTTGCCAAAACCTACTGGACAGCACTACTAAAACCTCGCACACGCCCTACATTTTCAGCACCAAAGACCTTTCCATTGCATTAGGATGAGCTAACACTTTCGAAGGTACTCCTTCAGCAGCAGCACGTTCTTGATCTTCAGGCAAATGCTCTAATATTTGCTCCTACACAAGAAAAAAAATTAGATTAGTGTATACCAAGTTTTAATTTATAAAATTAAATTATACATTAAACTAAACAAATAACATAATAACTTACCGCTAAATTGTGCCCACCATTTACATAATTTCCATTCTTCTTCACCAGAGTCGACAAAATAACTTCACTCCGACATACAGGTCTTCCTAACTTTTTTTCCTATCATAAGACAGTTACATTATCAACGCTTACAATAGGAATAAACGTTAAAATACCATTTCATTTGCTCTTCTAGCATTGCTTTTACTACCACCAGCATGTGATACTTGAAGCTTCTCTCGATTTTTTCTATTTTGCAAGCACTGTTTCTAAATTTATAATCATAAAAAATAAGGTAATATTGTTATAAATAACAAGAAAAAAGATAGTTGTAATAAAAAATAATAATAATATAACAGTACTACTAAAAGAAACATTATTCTATTACCTTTGTCTTAGGATTTGTGTATGCACAAAAGCCGCCCATTCAATAGGAGGTATATCTGAATCAATCTTAGTTGCTAGAATTTCTTCTTTTGTTTTATTAGGATAAAAATAAATATTCCGTAACGAATATTTGTAGGCTTTCCATCGATCACCCAATGTCCTTAGTGCCCATTTAATGCCAGCAGCATAATCAAACTCAAAGTTTTCCTTCAAAATATTTATACATAATGTTAAAATTTATATTGTTCATCCCTTTACTTATTTTAACATTTTAAGTTAAAAATAAAAATAAAAAACAGACCTAATGAGTGAAAAAACAAACTAATTCTACACAATGAATTTTTTAAAGTAGACCTAATAAAAATATAGCCAGATACATGCACTTTTCCAATAACATTAATATCCTTCTCTCATTTTATCTCTTTTTAAAACGTACAAATACTATTAATCAAGCTAGCCAGCATGCATTTTTCAAAACACTCATAGTTTATCAACATTGTTTGTATTTCCAACAATACAACCAAATTTAAATAAGGTATCATCACTCTTATTTAATACCAAATCCAATCCTCTTATCTTGTCTATTTCAAGTAGTACTCTCTCGGAAATTCTCTCTTTATTAACTATTCTTAAACTATTTTTTTAATGTTTGCATAACTCACATCTTTTGAGAACATGATATCTAAATAGTTTATGAGTACAAGACATATCAAAATTTTCAAGCTAATATAATATTATCATATTCCAAAATCACAGAAAGAAATCAAAATAATATACAGGAAATTAAATGGGGAAATATAATAATCGAACAAAACTAAACATTAAAAATGAAAAGGCGCATAAATTAGAAAGATAAAGGTAAATTTTAAAAGGCAGACAAAATTTTGGTTTTTTCTAAAGTATACATACTTACTTCAATATAGTTCCACTGCTTTTTTGTGTTGTCTTCAGGCATCTGATCCCATCTTTGAATTGAAATTGGACACAGCGTTGCTCTACGGGCCATTAAACCCAGAAACCGTACCAATAAATTTGCGCCATTATCTCGACCTTGTCCATGGCCATCAAGTTCCATCATGACTTTTTCTTTCTTTTTCAAACCAAACTTGAATGGCACTCATTTTGCGAGCTGTAATTTCTCCGGTAGAAGTGTCTATAAACGAATGCAACATTGAATAAAAAAAAATCAAAGATTAGAACATAAAAAAATCACGTAAAAATTTGAAATTATATCTACCTTTGACATTCACAACTAAAGGGTCGTTATGATCTTTTTTAGTGAGTGCAGTCACTGTATCACGCTCATTCGTCATGTCTATACCCAAAGATCCAGCATCCCCTTGGTCGAGATTTATTTCATCCAAACCCTCTGCAAATTCTTCGTTGCTGTTGATATTTTGTGGTTGTCGAAGTTCTGCTAGAAGGGTCTCTCCTGAACTATTACGTTTTTGTTTCATGAGAAAATCTGCCAAAACAAACTAACAAATAACACTAAAATGAAAAAAAATTGTTCGGTATTTTTTATTTGGAGAATGTTGTCATATGAGACGACTCATAACGTGTTAAAGGAAGTACCTTCACGTGCTATAGAGTAACAGATTCAAAATAAGACGTGAACAGAGTGATGGGTGGTTATCTTAAGTTTCCGCCAAAGGGTATATTAAAAATTAAGCGCACTTTGAAATTTTAAATCTTGAATATCAAAATAGTCATGGTTGTTGTTGCCGTCTTTTTACCTTTTTTTTTTAATTTGAAAATCTTTTTTTAATTCTATTTTTTATTATCTATTAAATAATCTTATATTAATTTTTTCTAATACAATAGTTATTTATTTATTTTTTTTTAACGGTCAAATACGATTAGAAATTTAATTTTTAATTTTTAATCTATATATTTTTATCTTTAATTTTTGTAATAATATTAAATAATGTAAAAATCATTTTAATAAATATATGACCCTCACAATTTCTCACTACATGTGAATGATGATTCAAACGATGCACTATAATTTAATTATTTTTCCTATTTTGCACGAAACAATAGTAAGAGTTATACATTAACTCGGTTTTGTAAATATTTTACCTAAAATTTAATGTTTGTTAAATTTTAATTACTAAGTCCATATTTAAAATTTAATTTTATAAGAAAAATTATAAAATTTATTTAATAAATTTACACATTCGTTTATGTTACTACTTAATAAAATTAAGAACTTTTATAGAAGTGAGTACATAATCATTAATTTATTAGTATTAATTTTCTTACAAGTAAGATTGACAACTTAATTCAGATATGAATTCATGTCGATCTTGAATTTTAAATTAACTAGTTTTTATTTTGTATTTTGTGAATCAATTTATTAGAAAGGTGATGAATCAATTTTTGCTTGATCCCTTGATATATTTTGTGCTTCTTTTCTTGTTTTTGTTTTGAGTTCAGAGTGAAAAGTGATTAAAAAAAAACTAAGAAAAATTAATATTTTAGTTAAAAAAAATTAGACAATACTTGGAATGGAAAGTTTATTAAACCTTTAAAAATTCCATATTAAGTTTTTAGTGTTTTTTTTAATTTATTTTTAATCTAAGTCGTCAATGATAAATTTTTCAAAGAATTAATAAAAAAGATGTCTTCTATAATTTAAGTTGTTACTAATAGATTTTTCATAAGTTTAATAAAAAAATAGCTAATTATCCTCTTATCTTTAGTTTTTGTATTGTCTTTTATTATATTTCTCATAACTTTAGTCAAAAGTAATTATTCAATATTTAATATTATCTTCTAGCATTAGACATTTTAATATTAGTGCATACTATATTACTCACTATCACTATAAATCAACCTTAAACGTATAAAACCATCAAAGCTAATAGTTGTTAAATAATAAAATTAAATTATCTCATATTTTGTTATAAACATCCAGATCAAAGCCAATTCTCGAGACCTCGAGAAACTCTAGAGTAACAAATTATCTAGAATGCATCAAATATTGTCTAAATTATCTATTTCATCATCATCATCGCAGTCATTATCATTTTCGTCAACATGCATTTCATCCTGATCTGCTTCATCAATCTCGTCCCTCGTCAATTGAAACTCTTTAAGATTCTCTACTTGTTTGCTCACAAAATGGTATGTCTTCCACCAAAGATTCATCTAATTCCTCCTCATTCAAATCTCCCATATCATATAAATCTCTGGGTTTCATATGACAAACAGAACACCAACCTTCATCAACTGGATCATCAACATAGTAAACCATTCTTGCATCTATTGCAAGAATAAATGGCTCATCTGTTTCATTCACCGGTGTATCAAGTTTAGAAAAATTTACACTTGTGATCCCAAATTGATCTATCTTGATTCCCTTGTTAAGTGTGGTATCAACCCAAATACATTTGAATAACACAACCCTCAGCTTGCCAAAGTAGTCTAACTCTATCATATCTACCACTTTACCATAGTATGTGTTGTCGCTTGCTACTATAATAGGGTTCCTGCCATTTGAAACACTATTAGTAATAGCAGACATAACCACGCCACAATTTTGTGTTTTAAGGCCTTGATCTTTCTTCATTGTACGAAACTTGAACCCATGAACATTAACTCAAACCTCTTCACAATATCATTAGGCCCTTCTGCAAGCCACTTGATTTCGGAGTGTATCTGGATCATTGTTTTTTGCAACCTACATGTGTTAATAGATTAGGAATATGTGATCCTAAATTCTATTTTGGAACAAACAAGTTTTACAAAATGTAACTAACTCACATAATCCCTAAACCACTCATGGAATTTGGCATGGATGTATTCTTCAACAAGCTTGGTTGCATTTTTTCTACCACGGTATATTCTGGCAATCTCACATCTACATTTTCTGGTAAAGTAGATTACAGTTATGTAATAGTTTAGAAATAATTGAAATCTAAGTTAGAAATAACAACATAACTCACTCGCGAAACTTGTCCACCAGTGAACAATTTGTCAACACATAACGATGGCCTGCAATTTCTCTGTTGGTGTTAACGAACAAATCTTATGAGCTCCACGAGATATTCCTAAGGCTGGAAAAATCTTAGATAACAGTAGAGCAACTACTAGAAGTGTTTTTCATTTTGGTCATCGTTGCGCCTTGGTCGGTTGAACCTTGTCTCAATATTACCATCCTCCAAATATCTAGAGCAGAAAGTTTAGACATTCCTCTATTATGTAACCTTCAGCTATGCACCCTTCTGGTGCAGCCTTGTTACGGACATAAGATTTTAAATGTCCCAGGGCCCTAATAACAAAAAGAGAAAATTAGTTATCCATAAAATATATCGTAACAAATAGATTCAATTAAAATTTGTTAGAGTGCCAAAATTTACCTTTCAACAGGATACATCCATCTATACTGCACTGGACCTGCAATCATTGCTTCCTCTACCAGATGAATAACTAGATGAACCATAATAGTGAAAAATGCTGGAGGAAATATCATTTCCATGTGACAAAGCGTCAAAACAATTCGTTGTGTCTTTCTAAATTCTCTAGTGATAATGATTTGCCTGAGACTTCTCTAAAATAGTTGCACAGCTCGATAAGCACAGATATAACCTCCTTCGGCAAGGATCTTCTAAGTGCAATTGGCAAGATATGTTCTAGAAGAATGTGTGAATCATGGCTCTTTAGACCGCTTACCTTTCGTTTTTTAATATCGACACATCTAAAAATATTTGAAGAGTAACCCTGGAAAAGAGACACTCTTTAGAACACCTACAAAAATATCCTTGTCAACATTTTTCATTCTAAAGCACGAGGCAGGGTACTTGGAAGAATTAGGATATGGATGGAGTTGTTCTCTGATTCCCATCAACTGCAAGTCCTTACGAGCTTGCAAGTTGTCTTTAGTCCTTTGTTTGTCATCAAGTATAGTAAAAAGCACATTATCACACATTTTTCTCTATGTGCATCATCAAGACAATGACGAACAAGATTATCCTTCCAATATGGTAAATCCCAGAAAATACTCCTCTTTTTCCATTGTAGTGGGATGTTGCCATCGTTGAGTGCATCTTGAGGTCTTTTTCGACTACTCTCAATTTGGGACAAAATCCTTCTGCCTGATAACGTCGGAGGTGGGCCTCTTAGTTCTGTATGGCCATCAAAAGAGTGTTTATTGTGCCTATACTCGTGATCATCGGGTAACCATCGACGATGTCCCATAAAGCAATACTTCATGCCAAACTTCAACCTTCTAGAGACTGTATCGAAGTTACATGATGGACAAGCGAGGCTCGTATGTGTATTCCACCCCAGACAGATTATCAAGACCTGGAAATCACTAATAGTCCAAATAGTGCAGCATACATACGAAAATTGTTACCATCAACAGAATCGTAGACATCAACACCTTTCCATAATTCGTTCAACTCACAAATAAGTGGTTGCAAAAAAATATCAATATTATTTCCAGGCATCTTTGGACCAGGAATTATCATAGACATTATAAGGGAAGTTTGCTTCATACAATACCATGGAGGATAGTTGTATATATAGCATCACTGGCCAAATGCTAATGTTTTGAACTGAGAGTCCCGAATGGATTGAAGCCATCGGTTGCTAAAGCGAGCCTTATGTTTACGAGGATCTTTAGCAAATTCTGGATGTAATAAATCAAAATCTTTCCATGCCTTGCTATCTCTAGGATGCTTTAACTTTCCATCTGAATTAGGAAACTCCGAATGTCAGCGCATTAGTCTTGCTGTCTTAGAGGACATGATAACCTTCTTAATCTAGGAGTAAGAGGAAAGTACCTCAACACCTTTGCTGGTATCTTTTCTTTTGATCTTGACTTGTTTCCACAACTTCCGTATTGTTGCTGGTGTTCTCTTCAACTTTATATCGAGATGCGTTACAAACCACATTTATTTTTTTTCTCATTGTCTTTTCCCCAAAAGAGCATACAGTTTATTTGGACATGCATGAATTTTCTCGTATCCCAAACCTAACAATTTAACATTTTTTTGGCTTCATAAAATGAAGTGGGCAAGTTAGCATGGGAAAACATTGTTGAGAAGATCGACTATCATGGAGAATGTCTTGTCAGTAGCACCGCACAACACCTTGATATGATACAACTCAACAATAATGATAACTTGGTATTTTGCGCACCCAGGATATAATTTACGATTTCCATCTTTTAGCAACTCTGTAATTCTTCTTGAATCCTCGTTAGTGTCATTTTCCGACGGCATTGGAACGGAATCAGTTCTCGAAGCAAAGGGCTCATCATCATCACCTTCATAGTTGATATCATCTATACCGAAAACATCAGTCAACATATCATGCAGTGGTGGTTTTTCAACAGGCTCTGTCTGATTATGACCCAATAGTTCTTCTTCCGGCTGGACTATAGTTTCTCCATGCATATACCAAGAGTATACTTTTCTGGAAATCATTTTTGTAGTAAATGAGTTAATACTTCAATTCTCGTCCCCATATTGTTGAACCCACATTTGATGCATGGACATATAATTTTTTCATTTATAGCAGCTCTAGCAAAGGCAAACTCTAAAAATTCTTCAACCCCGCATTATACTCTGTTGATGTAATTGATTTATGAATCCAACTCTTATCAATCATAATTGAATGACTCTGTTTAAATAATAATGTACCAAAATATAAGTATATGAAAGGCATAACAATGAATTATACAAAAAATCAGCATATCATGTATTAGTTCCTAATTAATATACAACAAATTACAGAAATGTATTGACATAAAGTGTAAAAGGAGGTGTTACTGAACTAACCTAAACAGATCGTCAAACTAATATTAATATTACTCACTATTAGCTATAGAGTAAGTAAAATTATATTATAGAACTCACAATTTGCATCGCAACAAAAAAATGAACCTTGTCCTCAATAATCAATTATGCATAATAAGTTTTAAAAATTATTACGGTAGAAAATCATAAAACAAATAAGTTTATAATATTTGAGTAAATATACAAAAAAATTTCTATATAAAAAGGAATAAGTAATGGATAAGGATATGGTCTTGTTAACACGGTGCATAACTTACTCTAAAAAATTGTAAATAGATATTTTTTAATATATTTTAAACATTTTAAAAAAGTTGTTATGTATAATATGTTATAGTTTTTTTTTTTTAAATATGTTATGCATGTTATATATGAAAGAAAAAGTTAGGCAATATAAACACCATAAAATTTATCTGAAGTGATAGCATGATTTATTAAAAGTATATCAAATTATGTTTAATGCACAATAGTATTGTGTAAGGGCATTTGAGGTTGCGGGTTCAAGTCTCCTATCTTTGGTAAAAAAAAAAAAAAGGTATTTGAGGTTGTAAAAAAGTCTAACAAATATTTATAATGAGTATGCAAAGATACACTTTAGTTTGACCATGGAGGGGTATGGCCCCAAAATTTTTATAAAATTATTTATTAGTAGTTATGGAAACTAAAATTTTATTAAAATTCTCAACACTGAGTACCATTACATAATATTTTATAATTTTTATTTGTAAATATTTATTTTTTATGATATTAGTAATAAAAAATAATTTTTATTTATAAATTTTATTTTATATAAAACTTTTATCATGATTTTTATCTTAAAATTGTTGGTCTCCTCAAACTTTTTCAGTCAATCTCGGGTTACTGTGAGTACGGTCATATATTTCTGAAAATCAAATATAATAAAGAGTAGTGGTGCACAAGGAATAAAAAATCAAATATAGAAAATATAACCTTCAAGGTAATTGGAATCTCAAAAAGTTGATTAAGATTGGCTCCACACTTTATTTGTCTTCTTTAATTTGACCTTCAGTGTCCTACAAGAGAGAACAGGCTATTTATGAATCCAAAAATATATAAAGTATACTTAAATCATATGAAGTAAGGTATAATGTTGTGAAATAATTTACTCTAGTCTCGATAAGAACATACAAATGAATGAGAATGAGTATTAGTTCTTATATAATGTTTGATATGAAGCATATTTATAGGAATTAGTTAAACAAAGGGTTAGGAATTAGTTAAGCATATTTGAACTATCTTATCAATTGGTCGTTGTTTTTATCCTTTTCTGTTACTTTTATCCTTTTTTATAACAAATTTTAAATTCAAAATCTTAAAACATTCAATTTAAATATTCTTAAATATTGATACTTGATTTAATTAAATACATATTATTAATTGAAATAAAACTTATTTTATTTTTAAGCCTCTGAATTTCACTTTTTTTTGAATAAATGTTAATTTGATTTAATGTTCATTCCTTCTGTATTGTGTCTGTTTTCTAATATTATTGTAGTAATTTTATTTCAATTAGCTTGTTTAATAGCAATAATCATGCTAACGGACATTAGTATATAAAAATTTTAGAGGACGAAATGCTATTTTTGAAAGAATATTAACTCTTACAATGGAAAATTTACTTTTCAGATAGTCATAATAATCAATTACGTAGACAGATATGTTCAATTGAAACCGAAAAATAACATTAAACAAAGATACTAAGCCTAGATAGAACTGGAATTTAACAGAATAGTTATGTTCAACAAAAGTAAAACAAACAAAATACATCAAACATAGTATTCTCCTGGATACCATATTTCACAAAATTGCCTAGCTTTGTCACGCGCAATAGGATCCAAATCATCTATAGGATACGGCTTTTTGTTCAGATCAAAGTCTTTTACAGCAGTTTGGATGATTGGCGATTCAGTTGTAGAGCGAACATATCCTCTCTTTTGAAAAAACTTTGCAATATGTCGTTCTATGATATTGAATTGCTTTCGACATGCCCAATGGAACTCACATGCCGGCTTGTTTTTAACACTCATCTGCAAAGAAAATGTAATGATTCAAATTCAGCTATTATATTGTTTGCCAAATAAATTATTTTTTAAAATTACCTTCAAATCCATTAGTATAACATCAGTATCCCAATCAGAATCTTTCTTAAAGTATGGAAAACCGAACCTTACCAGATACTGCATGCTCAATGCATATATCTCCTACAAGTTTCAAATGAATCATAATCCAGGAAACATTTAAAGGATTATTTTTAATTAAATAACAAAACGCAAAAAGAATGGCAAACGTGGCAAACCTTAAGAGTAGAATCCATACTAGTGGATGAAGCACTATCGTAGGATTCTCGATAGAAGGGTGCTTTTTCAGAGAGATATTCGTGTGAGCATTGAGCCACCAACAGGAATGGATATTGATCTTATTAAACCAAACCTTAGAGGCAACATCGAGTGCGTGTTGCAACGAGGAGAAAGGAGAGGCAGAAGCCATTTCCTTAGCGAATTTGATGCTTCCACAGCATTCAAGAAATTCACTTTCTTCCATAGCAATCCAATTTGAAGATTTGCTGCAAGATTGTGGGATTTGGGGTAATGATGTATGAACATGCTCAGATAGAATTGCCATCTTTGATCACCTGAATATTACGAATACACTATGAATAAAAAAACAAAAGTAGATATAGCATTTTCAATGTGTTTGAACATTAAAAATTGAATATGCAAATAAAGGTTGTCGTTTATTTTTTTTATATGTAATTATGCAAGTTTTAAATACTATATGTAGTTTTTATCACTTTAATTAAAATTTGACGTTATTTTCAAATAAAACTAGCCTCAACCAGCAAGCATGCACTATAATCTTCAACAAATATAAAATGACCATCATAACGGTAGGAAAAAAAATAAGTAATAGATAAATTAATACTATATATTTTCACAAAAAACATGAAGGAAAAGATATCGTAGTAACATATCATATCTTTCTTTCATTAATGTAAAAGAACTAAATAACAAAAACCTAACAAGAGCAACACCAATAACCTAATAACAACAAATAACTCAGAAACAACAATTACAAAATAACGAGAAGTATAAGAAAAAAATTTAGTATAATTATTGCAGAAATTGTATTTACACAATATAAATAAACATGATATTCACAAATATAAATAAACATGATACTCACAGAAATTAAAAGAGGATAAGAAAGGATAATAGTTAAGTGTTACCTGATAAAAGATTTTCCCAATTCTCTGGCAGTGTGATTTTGTGCTGCACCAAATTAATTAGAGGGAACAGTTAAAAATTTTTAACCAAAATAGAGGGAAGATATTTAAGTAAAAAATGGGAGAAAATGGTGGGAACGATACCAAAAATATTCGCGCCCAACTTTGCTACGGTGGGTGTTGTTGGTGGAAAATCAAAATTCCGAAGATGTGAAAGCCTTATACAATTCTTGCCACGAAAATATGAGTTTGTCATAAATCTCCGTCCAATTTGTGCAATAATTTTGTATCAGTAATATTATTGCGTGGCTAAAGACCGTACCTTTTAGAAGCCCAGCTACTAAGAAAGTCACACACATTTTCCTGAAGCAATGCATGTCCTGAGTGTCGTTGAAGGAAGATAACTAAACTCAAAGAATCATCGAAATCTGAGAAGATGGATTCAAAAAAAGGGGATTGAAACTAAGCAGAAGGAGAAGGATTCCCAATACCTTCGATTTAGGGATTTATTAGAGTTTTTTTCTCCTTTTACGTTTTACCTTTTATCTATAATATATTTTAAAATATTTATTTTAAAATGATATTCATTTATTTTCATTTAATGATTAAATCCAATTAAGAATTTGATTTGTTAGTTTGAGCTTGTATTTTTTTTATTTTTTTTGTTACAATAATATAAAGTAAAATGTAATTAATATTATAAATAAAAATTTAAAATAAAATAAATAATTAAATTATTTATTATTAACTAATGAAAAAAATTATGTGAAACAAAATGTGACCTAATAAAACGAAGGATATTATGAATAAAAAGTGATTCATTAAAATAAAAATAATATAATAAAAAATTAGTACTAATATTAATTACTTGCTATTGTATTTGACAAATTTAATTTATCTTTACATACTAACATAGTAAATATACAGTAAAATTAATATTTATCTACAATAATAATTATAAAAGAAATAATTAATAGTATATTCTAATTAAATAATAGTATAAATAAAAAACTTAATTTATAATTTCATAAAATAATTTTTTAAAAAATAATTATACATATATAAGAGTACAGTACTCACAAATATATGTAGTGAGTACTAAATTATATAAATAAAAACTAATTTTTTTACTTATCTTCAATTATTTAAATTTAACAAATAATAAAATAATTTTTTTTGTAAAAAATTTACTGAAATTTTTTTTTACTTACAAATTACTAATTTTTTATTACCTATCCAAATTTTTTATCTTAGTTAGATAAATTTTATCTTTATAATTAACTTAATTATTAGAATATAACTTTTATTTTTATAATTATTTGTTTTATCTAAATTTTTTTTATTTTTTAAATTTAATTTCATAAATATGTGTTGATGTTAGGATATTTAAAAAAAATATTATAAATTGATCATGGAAAACAAGCAGAAACAAGTAAGGGAAGAGGTTATAATTTGATTTTTATTTTTAGGAGAAGAGAAAAAACACTTTTACTAAAATAATGAGCAATATAAACTTTAAATTGAAAGGCTACGATATTGTTTGTGGCAAAATGTTAAATTTTAGCCACTGTGACAATGTTTCGTACTAAATATAAGACACGTTCATTTATTTTTATCACGTTTCAGTATTCGTGGTTAAAATTTAGTGGCTAGACTCCGTTTTTGTGGTAGTGATGCCTTTTGTCAAAAGTCTCTTATTGAATATATAATAACTAACATCATTCCATTATCTCGTAAGTCCAAGAAAAGAAAGAGAAATGCTATTTGTACACCAAATTAGTCACTAAAATCAGTCACTAATATTTGTATAAATACATATATATTTTAATTTATTTTTATAATATATTTATATTTCAACATATATTTTACTGGTGATTAACACTTTAGTGGTTAATTACACTAGCATAACCCTCCAAGAAATTGTATTAACTCGTTATCTTGTGAATCAATTTCATATAACCTAAACGAAGGTAATAATTTTTATGATGCCTTAGTTTGATAGCTTTATTAGCAGATTGCAGTTTATCATTTGTTTTATTTTTGGTGTAATAAATTAAATAATGCGTAGTAATAATGGTTATTTACTACGTACGGTATACGCTATATATTGTCAATTCCAATAATATTGTTAGTGATATGCCGATATTGTCAAATTAATTTAAATTTTAAACCCACGAGCGTGGTTTGAATTTCATTCCATCACGTGTAAATAACTAAATATGTAATAGTTTTCTGGAACTTGGTCAGCATTTCATGTTTCAAACTTTCAATCATCCGTCTATGAATGATTGTGAACTCATAAAGACCGGTCAAAATTAACAACATATGATATAAGAAGGTCGTATATAAGATAGATATATACTCTTTGAATTAGCAAATGGTTAACCAGTAATAGGTTATTAAAGATTTCAGTGTTAACAAATAACAAATATTATTTTTAAAAAAAAAAATAACAAAAGTATTTTCGAATATATAGGATTTCTTTTTGTCAACATAATCAAATTATTATTTAACAACTGCTTTGAATATGTCTAAACTAATTTGTTATGTCAGTTTAGTAGTTAGTTCATTAACAAATGATTAACTTATCAGATACAAAAAAGGAATCCGTCAAATAAAGACGTTTAAAACGTCTTTTTTAAAATATATTTTTAGTAACTAAAATTTAACTTATATAATCGATTAAATTAGGTTATTTTTGTTAAAATTAGGCCATACAAATTAATTTAACCGAAAAAATAGTGAATTATTTTAATTTATCTAAATTAATATTATTTTTTATAAAAATTATTATAATATTTTATTATAAAAAAATAACTAAAATACTTTTATTATATATTAATTTTGTGAATTTTAAATTCTAATCTTTTACTTTTCTGCCATTATAGGATTAAGATTTAGAATTTTTAAATATATATATATATATATAATAAAAGTATTTTAGTCATTTTTTATAATAAGGATATTGTAATTATTTTCTATAAAAAATAATATTAATTTAAACCGATTCAATATTTGATTCATTATTTTTTTTATTAAATTAATTTGTCTAATATTTTAACAAAAATAACATAACTTAATCGATTATATGTATTAAATTTTAATTAATAAAAAATATTTTTAAAAAAGACGTTTTAGACCTCTCTAATTTTAGTTGAAAAGTTCTAAAAAAGAAAGATCAATTTAAGAAACAAGAAAAATACGTATCCGAGTTCGAATTTTGTTTGTCTCGAAATGTAAGTAAAAAATCTTACAACTTTTCAAGAAACAAGAAACATTCTAATTATAGAAAATATTTAAAGTGCAAAATAATTTTGCATACTTTTCAAAATGTTCAGTTGTTGATGGACACGACACTCAATTATTCATATGAAATATTGTCTCGTAGGGTATGTAAACTAAGGTGTAGAATAAAAAGTCATAACTCCCTTTTATTTTTCTTTATATACAAAGTCATTACTTCCTTCCAGTGCTAATTAAAGTCGTGCCAAATTGAAAAATCACCGATGGGTCCCAGTCCTCACCCTTCCCTGCATCAATGTTAATTAGTTTTCAATACTCTCTACAATCTACTTGGAGTGAATAGCGACTTTTTCAAAATATATAATTTAATGTCGTCTTGTAGTTTTAGGTTCTCCATTGACTTCAACTCTGTGCTATCATTATTTTAATTGTTATTGCTGCCTTTCTATTTATATAAATAAAAATAATTCTTATTTATATCTTCAGGTCATTATTTAATTAAGTCGCTTTGATTGTTTTACTTGCTCTCCAGGTTCCAGGTGAATGCTGGCGTAGGCGTGACATATAGGGCGCTTTTTTTTGGACACATGTAATATAATGATACAATTACAAACTAATTCTTGAGCAATGCAAACACATCACGCAATATAATTAATAAGAGATTCATCATTACTACATTTAATTTTCTAGTTGCAAATTAAGAATAGCTCATTGTTGAACACACTCGTGGGTATAAATAATATTCGGTTTCCACGGTATCCCCCAGTTTAATAAGATGATCAATTTATCGTGGATCAAAATTTTATTTAAATATTTATTATTAATCAATAAATTATTATATGCACAAGTTAAGACAGAATTTGAATCCTCATTTATTTAAGTAGATTGGTAAATTAACTATTAAACTAATCTAATTTAATTATATATGCATAAATAAAAAATTCACCTGCAGTCAATTTCACATGAAGTTTTTCTAAATTACGGATACATAACACAAAAATACACTTTTCAATTTTGTTATGGAGATTATAATGAAATAGGATTCCGATATGGAGAGCAGTCGTACTTTACCTGCCTATGGTGTCAGCGATGGAGTAATCGGACCGTGCGAGTTGGAGCTGACAAATTGGATGGTCCGAGTTCCTCGTGATAAAACGGACGGTCTGAGTTCTTCATCTCCAGCCACGTGTCGCATACGTGTTGCTCCCCACAAACGGTGCCCCTTTAACCCCACATACCCCTTGCACGCACACCGTACCCCAGGGACGGCTAGGCTAACTATTTAGGGGGGCGGTGTTATAATTTATTTACTATTTCTATTGATAAAATAAAAAAAAAAATATATATATATATATAATCTCAATCAAAATAAGACAATAATATATAAAATTACTACTTACAGTTTGTATCATGAAAAGGCTATTCGACGTTTTTTTCTATTTTCAAAATCATCTATAATTGAATTTGTGTCAAAAATAGCTGCTAATTCTTTTTCTATATAGATGACCAAATTGTCTGCAAGAAATTCATCAGCCATCTTACTTCGGAGTCTTGTCTTAACAATTTTCATTGCTGAAAAAGCTCTTTCTGTTGTTGCTGTAGACACTGGTAGAGTCAAAACAAGACGTATTAATCTATCAACCATGTGATAAGTTCTTGATTTTCCCGTTTCTTGCAACTTGTTGCACAATTCAAAAGTGTACCAATGCCTTTCAAATGATTTGGTATATCATGCTGATAATGTTGCAACTGAGATTTCAAAATATTTAGCTCATTAGAAGGAAAGTCAAGGGGATAAAACTTCTCTGCTAACTTGCTGATTTCTTCAATATTGAATGATTTGAAATTGTCCTTAGGATCCAAAGCACAACTCAAAGTCAAAAGCTCTATTGTTTGCTCATTAAATCTACTATTCAACTCTTGTATTTGAGAGTCAAATAAGTTCAAATGGCCAAATAAGTTCCTATAATTTAAAATATATTTAGCAAAAGTATAAATTACAGTCTAAATCTTTATAAAATATAAAAATTATATTTCAATTTAAAATAAATATTAAAATTCAGAACAATAATACTAACATCTTAGTATAAATAATATAAAATTGTAATTAAATAGTTAACTAATAAAAAAACTAATATACAAACTAACATATAATAACATAAACTTAATTAACAAATAATAATAAATTAACTAATTAAGTAAATAACTAAATATATAAAAAGAATAAAAATAGAACCTTTTTTGAGAAAGAGGAGTGAAAAATCACTTGTTAAACTACTCTTTTTTTTTAATCTGCAAAAAACAAAAAAAGAGTTAAAAAGGTAAAATTGTAAAAGATAAAAAGATTAAAGAGATAAAGAAGAAGAAGAATAGAAAAAATTGTTACCTAAATTTTTGAAAGCCAAGGTGGGAAGAGAGGGAGAGGAAGAGACCGGTTGTATGTTGAAAAATAGAAAAAGGGGATTGGGGAACTGATTAGTGATTATACGTTGGGAAATAAAAAAGAGATAAGGATTGGAAAATAGAAAAGGGATAGGGAATGGGCAGATGGGCTATTGGGCTGGGTTTTGTAGAAATTAAAAGTGAGAGGGGGAGGGGGATGGAAAAGATAAAACAAAAGAGAGGGGGGGCTGAGAAATAAAAAAAGGGGATCAGACTTTTTTTTTTTTTTTTGAATAAAAGCTAAAATTTTGGTGGGGGCCATTGCCCCCTTTGTTTATACCTACCTGCGCCCCTGCCGTACCCACCCTTCGAGTCACTTTTTCCTTCATCCCCACCCAGCATCCATTCCTTCTTTTTTCCTCCTTAAACGCTGTTTGGTTCATCTACTTCACTAAAAAAAAAAAATCAAAAAAACAAAAATTTAGAAATGTTGATCGTCCTGAACTTCACATTATAAAATATCTTAGCCATTATGATATGTAAGTTTATTTGTTATTTTTTATTTCAGGATTATAATTATTATTTTTAGAAATTTAATTATATTTTTGTTGTTAGAAGTTGAACTGAAGAAGATATATGTGACTTAATTATTTTTATTGATAGAAATTTAGAAATAAATGTTTAAATAAAGTGTAAATGTAGTTGATTCTTGTTTAGAACTTTTTGTAATATAATAGATTAATAAAAAAAATACTTTTTTAGAATTTTTTGCAATAATATTAGAAGTTATAATCAAGTAGTTAGCTGTTATAATTAAGTTTAGAAATTTAGGAATATATGTGTAAATAATAGTTAGAAATATATATGTTTAAATGTAGTTAATTTTTATTTAGATTTTTTTGTATTATAATAGAATAGTAATAAAAAAATACTTGTTTAGAAGTTTTTGCAATAATATTAGAAATTATAGTTAAGTAGTTAACTGTTATAATTAATTTTAAAAATTTAGGAATATATGTTTAAATAATAGTTAGAAATATGTTTTTAAATGTAATTAATTTTTGTTTAGAATTTTTTTTAATATAATAGATTAGTATTAAAAATGACTTGTTTATAATTTTTTGTAATAATTTTAGAAATTATAATTAATTAGTTAATTGTTATAATTAATTCTAAAAATTATAATTTTATAAACTATAGTAATCTTTTGTAACAATAGATAAATTAAATCGGTGTATAATTTTTTAAAATAATGTTGATAATTTCGATTAGAAATTAGGATCGGTAAAATATAATGTATTTGGAAGTATGTATTAGGGATTATTATCTGTAGGAAGTTAGAAATAAGCTCTAGAAACATTAATTAAAGTTAGAAGTTAAAATGTTATTACTTAGTAAATTGGATTCAGTAAAATTATATGTTTTAATTAGATTTTTTAAAATTATTTATGATAGTTGTGGAATTTGAATCGTGATTTTGCTATTCTTTTATAGAGTTCACGAATGTTAACATATGATCTGTCCCTCGGATCGGTACAATGAGAGGGTGGAGGAGCATTTACGATCTACTGGTTTTTACCATGTGGTCTAGATTGGAGTAGTCCAATGTCAAAAAGCACTGGTAAATGCTTTAGTCGAAAGGTGGCATCCGAACACACATACCTTTACCTTTCGGTTAGTGAATGTGCCGTGATACTGGAAGACGCGGGTATGATCCTCGATCTTCCGACGGACGGTCTTCCAGTCACAGGAATGATTTTGAATGGTTTTGAAGTCTTAGAGGCGGAGTGTCTGCACCAATTTGGGGTTGCACCGAGAAAGTCGGACTGTAGAGGAAGCTGCATAAACTGACATGACTACAGGGTTTAAAAGAACGATTATAGTTGACTGATGAAAACAGTATACAGGTATACGTAAAGTGCCAATTATGTTGTTAGTCGATACGATCTTGTTTGGAGACAAGTCTGGGGCATCTGTGCACTGAAATTTCTGCCTCTGCTTCATGATTTTGCTAGTATAGGACAGTATAGCTGGGGATCAGCATGCCTAGCACTCCTGTACATAGCGTCATGCCGGGCATCACGTTTTGACTGTAAGGAAATCGATGGTCCGCTAACACTTCTGCTTAGTTGGGCTTAGATTCACCTACCATTAGGGGTGGAAACAGGCCAGGCCAGGTTTGTTCTTAACAGGTCTGGCCTGTCATGTAGTCAATTAGCCTGAGCCTGGCCTGCAGCCTGTTATAGACTTTTTTAATGTACTAAGTCTGACATGTTATTCAGCCTAACCTGGTCTGCAGCTTGTTAAAAGGCCTGATCATTTTTTTTACAAAAATAAAAATATTATTTAAAAAATATTTTTTAAAAAACATATTTAAATGTAATATGTCATATTTAATAATTATAAAAAATTTTAAATTTTAAAGTATTTAAAATATACACAACTATTTATAATTAAATATAACAAATTTAAAATATCTCATACTTTTATTAATAATAAAAAAATTATTTATATATGTAATTATGTATTAACAGACCCAAGCAGGGCTGACAGGCTAATAAGGCTAATTAGTGAGTCTGAACCTGGCCTATTAACATAATAAGGCTTTTATAAGAGCTTGAGCCTGTGCCTATTTTATAATAGGCCGCTTGACCTTTTTCCACCCCTACATACCATATCTAGCGCCGATTCCTAGAGAATCCCGCAGTTTTCTGCTTGCAAACAGGTAACATTATCTTACATTTACCCGGTATCTTCATATTAGAATCCAATTGTTTTAATGAAATAAGTCATATTAGGCGTAACTAGGAGCGTGGAGACCGAGTCTATAGATATCTTAAACTTGCTCATTTTAGGAAGGCCTTGGATGATCTTCAGGAAGGTCAGGTGTGTTTTCATTAAAGTAGTATTTGTTTTAGGTTTAGTGATATTGTTATTTGGATTGTAATCATTTGTTTGCTTTATTATTCCCAGTTTGTGTGGGTTGCATATGCTGTTGATCGTGTTGATCCGGACATAATTCCTGCAGATATCTACATGCACTCGGTTGTGTGGAGTGCTACGATGTCGTTGGTGTCTTTCGAATGTATTGAATGGCATGCAACCGACAGGTTTAGACGATAGTTTGGTTTCGTTCAGGAAGTTCCTCATCATGAACGGAATCTAGACAAGGTACACGGAAAAGTCTTGACTGGTCCTAAGAATCTTAACTGGGTCACAGCCACGACTCATTCATTTTGGGAGATGCAGTGGATAAACAGGTATAATCACGTTCTTACTGAGCTTCTCATGGCTTCACAGCATCCCTTAGATATTTACATGTACTATGGCAATCACTTGAACTTGTCGGATCTTGTGGTTCAAGAGGATGTTGAGGGTAATCAGGTTATGGATGACGACAATCAAGGACATGAGGCACAGTCACCGCTACTTCCACCTCCACCTCCACCTCTACCTCCACAAGAACAACCTTAGTCCTCAAGCCAATATATACCTCAAACACAGTTTACCCCATCGTTCCTAATATATCGGCAGTATTGGAGTACGCCATAGTTTGACTCAGGAGACAGAGGTTCTTTTAGCCAGTTGCTTAGGTTCATGGCTTTAGATGCCGACCAAGTACAATATGGCTATCAGCCTGATTTCATGGCGGGTAACTATTCCTTCGACGCAAGGCATCCATGTCGCACTTCCTCGGGTGTTTCTGAAGGGTTAGTATCTGGTGATTCTAGTAGGAGTGACGGTGGTCGAGAAATTCTTAATAGTCAAAACTCTCACCGTGTTTCGATGACTCTGATTGAAGAAAATGCTAAGACACTTGAGCATGAGACTGATGAGTATCTAGTGGATGAACCAGATGACGAGGACGAAGAGGAGGATGAAGATGAGGACATGGATGAGGATGAAGATGAGGACATGAACGAGGATGAAGAATCCCGTAATGATGCAGGTCCTATTATTGCTTTACTTGTTTGGTCAATTGATGTTATTATATTCATGTATGGTATCTTGGGTAGGATTGATTATATTATATACTTGTTTGGTCAATTGATGTTGTTTCATTTATGGTATCTTGGTTAGGATTGATTATATTATATACTTGCATGGTCTGATTATATTATATACAGGTGACGCATGTACTCCAGATGAGACAGGCAAATGCTACAATCTCATGGTTGATCCGCCGCATTGTAGCACTAGTCGATACACTCCATCTGTGTTCAAAAAGGCTGCCAAAAAATGCAAGAATCTTGTGAAAGGTGTAAAGTGGGCAACGAGAAAGTAGTTGTGGCGTAGTTAGTTTTCTCTATGTATCAGTTATCTTTCCCAAGTATCAGTTCACTATTCTATGTATGAGTTAACTTTCCTAAGTACCAATTAACTATTCTATGTTTGAATTAACTTTTCTAAGTTTTCATTTAACGATTATATGTATCATTACTATGCATATGATGGAATACTTGGACAAGTTATAATGTTTCGAATATTGTAAACTGTATGGATAGAATCTAAAGTCAGATATTTCATAGAGTACGTTGACTGATAGCTACGATTTTAGGAAATTGCACGAGCGGCAAAAATTCCTTCCGGCAAGTGCACCGGTTATCGTCAAGTAAAAACTCACAATAGAGTGAGGTCGAATCCCATAAACCATGGTATTCAATTGGGTTTCATACCAGAGTACGTTTAAGTAATGTTTGTGCTCAAATGCTAACTTAAACTGCAATATCTTTGGCCCAGAAACCTTTTCAAATAGTGGCGTTTAAGTTGCAGTTTAAGCTTAAACTGCAACTTAAACGTTGGACACTCCTGGAGGTGGTATAATTCAAGCACGTTTAAGCTTCAGTTTAAGGTTAAACTGAAGCTTAAACGTGGAAATGGAAGAAAGCAACCATGGAGGGTAAAGTAGACGAACACGTTTAAGCTTCAGTTTAAGGTTAAACTGAAGCTTAAACGTGGAAATGGAAGAAGGCAACCCTGGAGTGTGGAATTGTCGAACACGTTTAAGTTTCAGTTTAAGGTTAAACTGAAGCTTAAACGTGGAAATGAAGAAAGCAACCCTGAAGGAGAATTTGGTCGAACACGTTTAAGCTTCAGTTTAAGGTTAAACTGAAGCTTAAACGTGGAAATGAAGAAAGCAACCCTGGAGGAGAATTTGGGTCGAACACGTTTAAGCTCCAGTTTAAGGTTAAACTGGAGCTTAAACGTGGAAATGGCTCCCTGGTGCATTTCTCATTTCTGGCGTTTAACTTCCAGTTTAAGGTTAAACTGGAGGTTAAACGCCACTTTCAGCTTTTCCTCAGCTTTCATGATTTTGGCGTTTAAGCTCCAGTTTAAGCTTAAACTGGAGCTTAAACTGGAGCTTAAACTCCACATGTGATATTCAAGCTTCCTTTATTGATTTTGTTGCTTCCTTGCCTAACCTCTTCTTCCCTGAAATCATCCAAACAACTGCATCAAAGTCTTGCAAAATTTCATGAGAAATCTTCCATTCATAGCATTCAAGTAATATAACTAAAAACTCATGGAATTTGCATCAAAATCATACTGTTTGGATGGTTCATTGCTTTGTTATTCATTTAACCATTCTTGGTTACTTTAAGCTCAAGAAAATGCATAAAACAACTAAAACTAACAGAAAAATACTAGTGAAACTAGCCTAAGATGCCTTGGCATCATTGACATAAGTTACAATGTTTCAAATACCATAAAATATAATTCTACTGCGCATTATTGTCGGCACTTGGACCACCTGTTTGACGGCATCTTCTACGACTGTGTCCCTCAACCCCACATTGCCTACATCGCCTAGGACGATGTAACATTCACGTGTCCATCTCATTCAAGAAGTGCGTCATCCTAGGGCGATCTTTGGTAACGCATCTCAGGTACAGATTCGGTACGAATCGAGGACCGTTATAAGAAGGCCACATAGTAGAATTTTCGAGTGGCCTAAACCTAGCTCAATAAACCTGTCTAACTTGGTCCATCTTATAAACGTCATGCACATATACTTGCCAATTTAGTCGTTGATTTGCACAATATGCAAACACATGTCGATAAGGAATCCGGTCCACCTGGAACTCACTCCAGTCACATCATTGACAACGGAGGTCGACGGCATACTCCAGTTCATTTGGCATCTCACGCGCTTCAAAGACCTCATTCTGCCTATCGAAGCAATTAACTTGGATGTTTCCTATTGCAAGTTGATTTGCATGCAATTTTGAGGTCACAAGCTCAGAAAACAAATGGCCAGCATTAATCCGAGCCTCCACCTCAACTCTTTTCCAAGTGAACAACTCATTAAGTTTGTAGAATGTTGCTTTCACAAGTACATTGATGGAGAGATTGTGTGCACCATTCAAGACTGAGTTGATGCATTCCACTAGATTTGTCATCATGTAACCCCATCGGTAACCACCGTCGAATGCCAACGCATACTGTTCGCGGGGAACACGATTTAACCAGTTAGTGTAGGCCTCGCCTCGCTCTCCTAAACGCTGGTAACACACTTTATACTCGCGAGAAATGGTGGCTCTGGTACAAGTGTGACTGCCGTTATACCTCCTTATAACCTAATCGTACTTTCTGCTGATCATGCTAACTCTGATAAGCCAATCACACCCTGACCCGTACTGTGTACACTTGGCATAAAATGTCAACGGCTCCGACTCATACACCCGGTAGTCTACACTTCTTCGGAGGATATACTCTTTCATTGCCTTAATAACAGCTTTCCTACAACTAAATTCTATCCTCATGGCGAATTCACCATCTGCGACAATAAAAACTTCTGCCACGACGGCAGCCATACCATAAGTATTTAATACACGATTATTTAAAAACCGAAATTAAAAGTAAATCAATACTCATAACATCAATAATGATATAAATAAATTTTACATTAGGTTATTATCTCAATCTTAATAAAATAAAAACATAAACACATTAATAAATACTGATTAATAAATATACATTAACTAAATAACTAAAAATAAATACTAATCAACTAAATAACTTCATAAATACTAAAATAAATACTAATTAACTAAATAACTAAATAAATACTGATTCCTAAATACTAATTAACTAAAAATATTATTATCTTAAACTTGACTAAATAAACACTTTTACAAATGCTAATTGAGTATATTTTCACAAGTCACTTAACTATTTGGTCCATCGATCAATATCAACTATTACAAAATTCTAATTCTTCTTATAAATATACGTAATTACGTACTTGCACTCATATATTCTGAAAACTCCGGAGCATGCATGACTTCCAAATCCAAAACTCGCATGAAAGATGGCTCCTCAAACGGCACTTCGTTTGCGAGTGCATTTGCCACATCTATCACATTTGGAGCCACAGTGCCTTCACCTTGATCTTCATCTCCGTTTGGACCAATAACTTCGTAATTATTTCAAAATCTTCCTCATTGTCACTATTGTAATCTTCCCGTAAAATATTTCGGTCGGCCTTAGATTGTTCGAATTCAATGTACAACTCGATGAACGAGATTTGAGCATGACTTTCAATATACATTGAAAACATCTCTTGCATACTCGCTTCATCTGTTATATATTTGATTTGAAATTGAACAAATCCACCAAATACTGGTACGAGATATCTATATAAAATACATGATATTTTTCTTGACATCTCCGAACCTATCTTCTCACAAATCACACCTTTAAACTCTTCAAATGAAATTGTGAAGGGAATAACAACATCTAATGGATCTTCACAAATAAATTTTACTCTTTCAGATGTTCGTAACAAAATCTGACCAAAATACTATACTTTTAAAAGGACTCTATCATCTATTTCTCTCACTCACTTAAACAGAAACAGAAACTTCACTATCAATTTTTTTTTTCAAAGCCAACTAGAGAGACACAAGAGCATAAGAAAGAAGAAGAGCAAGTCGAAGAAGATGAAAAAGAGTGGATCTCATCAGCTGTTTACGTGTTACACACCTTCATATATATATAATTTTCAGAAAATCAAATCGGATGGTCCGATTTTATTATTATATGTTATTTTTGAATTAGCTTACACTAATCGATTTATGTGTGTGTATGTATATACAAAATGGACGGTACGATTAGCTATCTGAAAATTCAAATCTTTCTTCTGTGGAAAACGAACCCTCCGATTTGCTTACAAAATTTTTCCTCCAAAGAAATCGGATGGCCTGATTTCTTTACGCCAAAGCTGAGCAAAAGCTGTCCCACAAACTAGTTTATCACCTCTAAAATCCATAACCACGCACGACATATTCACAGCTTCCATAACAAAAACAATGAGCCACAAAAATAAAGATAAAAACTAAAAAAAAATAACTCTAAAAAAAGATAATGTTAAATATGATAATAATAAATTATTTTATTATACTCCTATAGTGAGAAGATGAGTGGCGATTGAAGACATGATTAGATTCTTGCAGACATATACTTCCCAAACGTCTCTTGGAGGCTGAATTCAGAAGGGCAACCTCATTTGGTTTAAAAAAAATTAATTTATTTTATACAAATAGTTTAATTAAAAAAACTAATTTAAGTTAGACCAAACAGTTACTTTTACTCTCTTCTTCTTTATTGTGTTTTTGAAATTCATTCTCTTCCGATTTTTCATAACTAATATGAAAGCTAATTGGTTAATTACCATAAAATTTAATTTAACTGTAAAGTTGTAATTGAACATATTTTTACAGCTTAATTTAAAATCTATGTTAGAGAATAAATTTAGCGACCGAAAATTTGAGTTATTGAAAACAAAACAAAGCTCCTAAGGAATATAGGAACAGAAATAGAAAAAAATAGATACATATGATACCATTTATAACTTTTTGTTCATATCGCAAATTCGGTTTCTTCCTTGTATGTGAATTATGATTTTTTTCTCTTTCTTTTTTCGATTCCTAATTTTTTCTTTTTCACCATTTTTTTATAGACAAAAAAATGTGAATTTTGTTTTTTCATAATAGTAAATTTTACATTTTTAAACAATTTGTATACATATATTTGAAGAAAAATAAATAAATAAAAGTAAAAGATAAATTTAAAGAAAAATTGGTAAAAAAAGATGAAGAAAAAGAATGTACCAAATTCGTCATTATTTAAAGATTTAGGGATAATACGCATAAAGAATTGAATTTTTTTTTAAAGTGGTTATTTGATCTCTCCAAACAAGTTTTTTTAAAAAAATTATTTGTATAAAATAAATTGATTTTTTTTAGACTAAATGGTAACACGTATCAGCCATCCAAAAATAACTTCATGTAAAGTCGACTGTAAATGAGTTTTCACCACGTAAATATCCATTTTTAACTATGAAAAATTTGAATGCTCACAAAACCGACTATAAAAAAATAAAATTAAATTATACCCATAAAAAATTAGACAAAAATGATAAATCGTGTAAATTTTTATTAATTATGTTAAAAAATTAATTAAAATGACCAAACTATCTTTATTTTTTATGATTAATTTTATCAACATTTAAATCTTTCATGATTATTTTATATATATATATATATATATATATATATATATATATATATATATATATATACATGCGCGAGAGAAAGGCAAACTGATGCTAATTAAAAAAAAAAATAGATTTTATTTAACAACATTTCACATATTAAAATACGTCTAATTATATATTTAGAGAAGCACACTTTTTTTTATATTAGATTAATAATAGTTTTTTTTTAAATTATAAATTACTGTAATATTTTTTTGAATTATGGGACAATTTAATTTAAATAGTAAAAATTAAACTATTCAATTTTATGAGGTATATAAATTGGACCATCCAAATTCTTTAATTTTTATATTCGGATTCTTCGATTTGTGTTTAAAAATTAAAATAATTTTAAAATACATAAATCAAAAATTCTGATATGTGAACTGAAATCTTTAAAAATAATAAAAAAAATCGGACCAATCGATTTTATATTAAAAAAATTTGAAAATCTCATGCAAAGTAATCGGAGGGTCATCGACGTCCGATTACTTATTCTCATACCCAAAAGAAAAAACACATACATGCAAAGCTAACATTGTTGAATTGTACAAAGACTTCATACATAATAAAAAATTTTAGTCTTTAGACAAATGCTAATTTAAATACTATTGCATGTTATAAATTTTGTAAAGATATATGTACTTAGCTTGTAGTTCAAGAGAAACATTCTTGTCCTGAAATCCATCGTCTTTAATTTGTTGGATGCATGGAAGGCACTATATCAGGAATTGTTCTTCAGGTATTTGACTTTGCTGCTAAATGCTGTGTAGAATAAAAATGGGATGGTGTTTAAGACTTTAAGCAACCACAATTTTACGTAAGAGAAGTGAACAAGTTAAATGAAGAAACTAGAGTAAGAATTTTATAATCTTTACAAAAAAATATATTTTTTAGGTGATGATAGTAAAGTTCTAAAAACTGAATTGTTTATTGAAATAATAAAATTAGAAGTTTAAAGATTTTAAAATTTAATCATCCGGTTGAATTGATGAATATAATAAACTACTATATTTACGTATAAAATATATTTTTTTAGAAAAAAATAATTTTTTATGTTTTATTATTTTAAACTGATTAATGAATTCTTTAGCCAGTTCGGTTAATCCGATGAAGCAGCCAATTTGATTCAATTCTTAAAATTATGGGTGATAGTATTTGAGTTGAAAAAAAAAACATGCATACAGGAAAAAAATCTATTTATTCAATAGTTTGAGCATCGACAAATCTAATCTTCTCATTTCTAGAACAAATAAAATAAGTTTTAAATAAAGAGAGGGTTGGTCATATAGGTAGATGCACCTAAATTAACAATCCATCATACTGTATTTAACTTTAAAGTGCAATTAAGAAAAATAAAAATACTAAAATTATTTATTTGAGCTAATTAAAAAACCACTATAAGTATTAGATATAAAATTGTATTTTAACAATTTTATGAGTTATTCAATTTATTCCTTACTTGAAGTTGATTTTTGTGACTTTATGAACAGTTGAAGTGGAATGTATTTTGAAGTCATTTTTACTATTTTTATGGTGTGACGGTTTTTTATGAATCATCTAATAGATTTTTCGGTTGAGACAAGGTTTATTATACTAGCAGATGTAACAAATTCTATTAAGAGTGATACATAATCTATACCTCAATCACTCGAAAAATTCGGAACGAAACAATAAATCTGGATCCGAGTATTCGAATGGAGAGACGTAGTCAACAAAATCTGATCATCCAAAGCAGAATATGATAACTAACCCAGAATCTCGGACCTATCTGTAACTGACGAATAAAACATCATCTATAAAATCGAGTACACAACCTCAACTAAGGATCAGGTTCTATTCTCAATTTTATATTCGCTTGATATATTCACTAAAACTCCTTATTGACTTGAACGTCGGAGTATCTTTTACAGGTATTTCTGCCGCGGTGTTCAATCTTGGCCAATGTGTAGCTCTCCCCCCTTTTTGACGACACCCTGATCGAAATTGCTATAGCTCGGCCACCCAGTACGGACGAATCAAAGAGTATATTGATGAGTTTTAAAAAATTTATTCAATCTTTTTTTTTCATATCGGAATTATGTGAGTGTTATCTCTTCTAACCTTTACAAATACTTCACCAATTAGAAGTAGAATTGCTCTTTCAATAAATTTGTCACGAACTTTATCTAGTTCTTCATTAACGTCTGCATGAAATTGAAATATCCTCCCATCCACTATTACATGTCAATGCTAGTAGCTTAATTTCATTTGTAGACATTGAAGTAATCAAGGTCCTCCCGGACCTCTTCATTGTGGCGAAATATTTGCTCAAATTGTTATTCTTTGTCCAAATTTTTTAACTTAAAGGGAGTGAGTTCATACATTTTAGAATGTATTTTGAAAGAAAAAATATAGAAAAATAATTTTTTTGAACAATTTAAATAATAAGTTAAAAAAAGTTAATTTTAATTTTAAAAATCAAAATTTAAATTAATTAAATATAATTTTTATTTTGAATAATTAGTGAAATTAAAATACAGTCCGTTATTCACGTTATTGATATTTCTCATTGTTCATTTAGTAGGATTAATTTCGAAAATAAAAAACTCATCTCTTTAACATTGTCCTACAATTTTTTTTGGTGGTAGTATAGTGTATATATAATTACTGCTGATATCTATTTTTATTGAATTTACTATGTTATCATATTTAAATTTTTAGTATCTCACATATTATATTATGTGTCAGATTGGTTTGCTTATTAAGTTATTATTGGATATTCAATCTTTTTTTTTTTGCAGATGTATATCTGAATCCATAGCAACTACTCAAGATAGTTCCACCTATTAAATCAAAATGAAATAATTTGAATTAAATGAAAGTCACCACCAACAACTAGGCTGATTTTTTTAGATATAATTTGGGGGTGTGAATTATGCTGGGATATGATGATTACGGGTGATTTACACTATTATGACGACGTTACTTTTTTGGAATTTTGGGGGAAGAAATCGGAGGCACCGATTTGAAGCAGGGAGGAATCGGGCCCACCGATTTGTGTGAGTGATCGGTGCCACCGATTTGAGCTAGGGAGAGGCTAATGGGTATTAAATCGGTGCCACCGATTTGTGGGTGCTGAAAGACGTTTGCTAAGAGTGCAGTATTCGGTCCCACCGATTACTGGAGGCAAAGAATTTTATTTTAATCCGGGGTGCACCAATCGGACCCACCGATTTGGGTGTGCAGCGGTCGGTCCCTCCAATTTGTCCTTAGTCAACACAAAAAGTGGATGGTGGTATCACAGAAGCCCCATTTCTTCCTCGTCAGCTAATGTTCATCCTCTTCTCCTCTCTTCTCTTCTCTGATTCTTCTCCTTCATTTTTTTAAAAGAAATTCCTGTGAGGTTGAGAATAGTTAGTGTTATGGATGATAGAGTTGTATTGAAGATTTATTATTACGGACAGATCTTATTACAAACATATGAGGGAGTTCAATTTGTGTGTGAAAATCCATTAGATGTTGTTATTCCGTTCACATTGTCATTTGAAGAGTTGAAAGGTGTGATTTGTGAGAAGATAGATTCTCAAAGATGTAGGAGGATATCGTGTATTTTGTACAGGTATCCTTTACTTGTGTTTGGTGGGTTTGTTCAATTTCAGACCAAGTATGTGATGGACGAAGCGAGTATGCAGGAAATATTTTCAATGTACATGGAAAATCGCCACCGAATGTCGTGCATCGAGTTATATATTGAGTTTGAGCAATCTGAAGCGGACCGTAACATTGAATTGGAAGATTATAATAGTGAAAGCGAAGATGAATTTGAAAGTAACTATGAGATCATCGGTCCAGGTCAGGACGAAGAAGCAGCTGGCGGCGCCATGTACGCAGATGTGGCGGAAGTTGCAAATGCACTAGCAAACCCGCATCCATTTCAGGAGTCTTCTTTCATGCGGTCGTTGGATTTGGAGGCTATGCACGCACCGAAATTTCCGCAGTATATGAATCCAGGTGCGTAAACCTAGGTAGCTACGTGAATCTCTGAAGTAGCAGATCGATAAGTCAGATGAGTAACGTATGTGATATGTGACCAGGCATTTGTGACCAATTGATTTTTTTATTAATTAATAGTTCTTTATTGTGAATGATATTTAGTTGTTGTTTACGTAGATGGAATAGCGAAAAATAAGACTATAACGATCTTACATAGTAAAGTGTGTTTATTAATTGAGTTGTAATGAAAGACTTCTTACTGAGTACATAATGAAGCATTTATTACTTTTGTTGTATGCAGCCCCTCCTATTGTGGCGGATGGTGAGTTCATAGTGGGGATGGAATTCAGTTCAAGGGAGGCAGTAATCAAGGCAATGAAAGATTATACCATCCGAAGAGGTGTGGACTATCGGGTATATGAGTCAGAACCGACGACATTCTATGCCAAATGTACAGAATATGGGAATGGTTGTGACTGGTTGATCAGGGTAACCAAAATGCAGAAGAAGTACTGTTGGGAGTTAAGGAGGTACAATGGAAGTCATACTTGTACCAGGTCTACTATTTCTCAAGACCATTCGAAGCTGGATTCCAAGACAGTTGCAGAAGCAATAAAGTCGTTGGTAGAGGTTGACCCGTCTATAAAGGTGAAATCAGTCATTGCTGATATCCAGTCAAAGTTTAACTACACTATCAGTTATCGCAAGGCTTGGTTAGCAAAGCAGCAGGCGGTCGAATCAATTTTTGGAAGTTGGGAAGCATCGTATGAAGCTTTGCCGATATGGTTTGAGGCCATGTGCCACAAAGAGCCATCAGCAGTGGTTCACTTTGAAACAATGCCAGCTTACCAGGGGGATGATTTGGTTCCTGATATACGTGTTCTACATAGAGTCTTCTGAAGTTATTACCCCTGTATAAGGGCCTTCAGACACTGCAAGCCAGTGGTGCAGGTGGACGGGACTCATTTGTATGGAAAATACAAGGGTTGTTTATTGGTTGCAGTCTCACAAGATGGTAATAACAACATCGTGCCTATTGCATTTGCCATAGTGGAGGGAGAGACTTCTGATGCATGGCACTTTTTTCTGAGCAACCTGCGTCAACATGTGGTGACCCGTGATGGTGTCGGACTAATCTCTGATCGACACGATTCGATTAGGTCAGTTATTGAACGAAGTAATGGGGCGTGGTCTCCTCCAAGAGCTTTCCATATGTTTTGTATCCGGCATATTGAGTCCAACTTCTTGAGGAAGTTCAAAGCACCTTACCTGCAGAAGCTTATCGTCAACATTGGTAAGTTTGTATAGAATGAACTTTGAATTTATTGTAAGTACGATCAAATAGAATGGTGTTCATACTTGACTGAATATTTTTCATAGGATACTCGAGGACGACCAGGGAGTACCAGATGCGTTATGAACGATTAAAGGAACGGGGTGAGGCTTACACCAACTGGCTTGATCGGATCTCTCGTGAGCAGTATACTTTGGCATTTGATGGTGGTTACCGATGGGGTCATATGACCACCAATCTTGTGGAATGTATCAACTCTATCTTAAAGGGTGCACGCAATCTCCCAGTCACTGCACTTGTTAAGGCTACATTTTACAGACTGAATGTGTTGTTCACTAGGAAAAGAGCTGAGGCTGAAGCCCGAATCAGTGCTGGACTTGTATTCTCTGAGATGGTGACAACCAAGCTGCATGCAAATCAACGAGCATCAGGTAACATACAGGTTAGCTGTTTTGATAGAGAAAATGAAGTCTTCAAAGTACGCGAGATGCCTAGTGGGGTTGAGTATGCAGTTGACCTACGCCACCATCGGTGTGACTGTGGTGAATTCCAGGTTGACCGAATTCCGTGTCGGCACGTGTTTGCGTGTTGTGCAAATCAGAGGTTGGATTGGAAAGTGTACGTTAATGACGTTTACAAGATGGACCAAATTCGAAGAGTATACAGGGCTAGGTTCCGACCACTGAGAAATCCGGCAACGTGGCCTGCTTACCATGGACCTAGATTCGTTGAAAACCCGTTCCTCGGACGGGTAGCCAAGGGCCGGCCGAAGATGACCCGCTTCTTGAATGAGATGGACACTCGTATGTTGCGTTGCCCGAGGCGATGCAAGCAATGCGGTGCCGAGGGCCATAGTCGCAGTAGATGTCGTCAAAGTGGTGGACCGAGTGCAGGTCCAGCCGAAGAGTAGTAGTTACCTTTTTTTTATATTTCGTTTGGATTTACATTTATGTACGACATTGACATTTGAATTGACCAACCAGTGCTTATATTCATTTCAAACCTGATTAACATACACGATAGAGAGTGGGCATAATAACGTAAATAACATATTCGATAGGCAAAAAGTAAATAAGTAAATACTAATAACCAAATTAACATAGTCAACAATAACAACCTAGTTAACATACTCAATAAGTAAATACTAATAACCAAATTAACGTAGTCAACAATAACAACCTAGTTAACATACTCAATAAGTAAATAGTACACATTATTTCTTAAATAGTAGTAAGAACGTAATTAACATTCTCAATAATTAACTAGTTACAACTTCACTTCCTCGGTGTCCACTTCATATCTTTGTATAACTTTCTGTACTTCTTTGCAATCCTGTTAAAGGCGGATGGTGTATACCGATTTGCACTCTGTCGTGGAGGATCAGCTCTAAGGTTGTAACCTTTACCTTTTTCACTTGTGGCCGTACCTATGAAAGCACAACAAATACAAATACAAGTTCATTGTGGAATACAAATACAAATATAAATACAAGTTCACCATGAAGCTATTAATAGAAATTCAAGCCCTAAATCATTACTAACATTATGTTTTACCTGCACTAGGCGCTGTATCCTCGTCACCAGGATCGTCATCCTCATCCTCATCCTCATCCTCATCCTCATCCGCATCCTCTGGATGGTCTACTAGGTAGTTATCAGTCTCATCATGAACTGCTCAATTACTCTCATGAATCAGAGTCATCGGAATACGTCTAGGGTTTCCACTTTGTATGATCCCTCCCGCCGCTTCATTACTTCTGCTCGAGTCAATAGACATTCTGGCACCAGAATTATCAGATGAAGTGCGAACCCGAGATCTCAAATCCAATGACCTCCTAGTTGGAGTAATACCACCCAAATGTGCTTGATGGTCGGTGGGAATGTCAATATAATTACCTGAATGTGACTGGTGCGACCCCGATGCCATGAAACCATGCAGCTGACTGAATGAAGGTTGCTCTCCATACTCAAAATGTGGACCACCCCAAAACTGTTGGTGTGACGGGACTAACGCTGAGTAATAATCAGACGGATGCGTGTCAGGAACATATGGTGCAAAATACTCAACCTCCTGATGTGGCGGTTCCGGTGGCGGTGGTGGTGGAGGTACGGCCACCGGTTTCGGTTTCGGTTCTGGTGCCGGTGGTGGTGGTGGAGGACCTTCTGGATGCTCTTCAAAAACAAGGTTCGACAATTGCAAGTGGTCACCATATGCTTCTCGGTACCAATGCATGTAAATTTTCAACGGATAATGTAAATGCTCCAAGTTTTCAGATAGAGTGTGACTATATCGATTGGTCCACTGCATCACCCAACGCGAGTGGGTATTGGCCCAATCTTGATTCTTAGGCCCAGTTAGAACTTCGCCGTGTGATGCACCTAGATCCCGCTCTTCACTAGGAACACCCTGTGTCAATCCAAATTGCCTTCTGACTCTATCAGTTGCATGCCACTCGATGCATTCAAAAGATATAAGTGGCACTGTGGCACTCCACATAACCGAATTATGACGGATGGCTAAAGGAATTACGTCTGGGTCGATGTATCCAATGCCATAAGCCTGCCAAATAAACTGGACACATCGAACCAGTCAGATGATTACACAACAATTACTTCACTTAAGAAGTTACATAAGGTACTTGTATTTTACACAATACATGTCCTTCTTGTAGATCATCCAACAACCTCCTGTAGTGCGCAAGCGTTTTATATCGGTAGGCATAGTTTTGACGGTCCCAGTTATGCCACCTGCAGACGGACAATCCATTTTTTAACTTATCTTACCATAAACAGTATACAATTTCTATCAATTCTTTCAATGAATACTTTAATCAAAATTACCTGTTTGCAATTGGAAACACTCGGGGATTGCCAGGAATCGGCGCTAGAAATGGTAGCCGGATCCAAGCCCAACTGACCAACAGTGTCAGTGGACCGTCCATCTCCTTGCAGTCGATACGAGTTGCCCTACACAATGATCTATACAAGTGTGCCAGGCATGCCGAACCCCAACTAAACTGTATGATCCCACCGAAGTTGCGGAGCAAAGGTAAAAATTTTCAGTGCACCCCTGCACCCGACTTATCTGCAAACAGAATTTTCCCAAATAACAACATTATGTGACACTTTACATACATCTGCATGTGCACATCATCATTCAACACTATACGATCTCTCACACCCCTAAACCACGTTAATTTTATAAATCTCCCTTTACAGTCATTTTTGCTGGGTGCAATTTCAAATTGGTGCAAGCACTCGGCTTCCAATGCCTCAAAGCTACTCATGGTCGGACCTGTAATCGGAAGACCATTTGTTGGCAGACCGAGAATTACCGCCACATCCTCCAAGGTCACGGCACACTCACCAACCGGAAAATGAAAAGTATGAGTCTCGGGCCGCCATCTCTCAATCAGAGCATTAATCATTGCTGACTGGCCTTTAATAACTCCAATTTGGGATACATAATAAAATCCAGTCTCGCGTAACTGTGCCTCAACAATTTGGTTATATGGATCCGGTGGGTGTAAATGATCGCACATCAACATCCTTGAAGCCTACAATACCACATTTTCCAATATAAGAACAAGTATAATATAACTATATTATTCAAAACACAATTATGCTTAACATGTCCATTAAAACTAATTCCCAGCATAATTGCAATTCAAACATACACATTAAATCTGTTATACAAAAATTCTTCAATCATATGCATTACCTTATAACAGAAATTAATTAACCTTACACAGTAAATCAGCCTCTATTATTATTATTATTATTATTATTATTATTATTATTATTATTATTATTATTATTATTATTATTATTATTTTCTCTTTCATTCATTATTTTTTACAAACATTTATTTTTTCTTTTTTTTAAATAATATACATAAAAAAAACCCAGTTCATCCTCACCGGTACAAACATTCATCTCCATACATACATACATACAAGGTTTATTCCTATTTTTATTTCTATTTCTAACCACCTAATAATAAAATTATACATACATACATGTTTAATTTCTAATTTCTACTTAGTGCCATTATAATATATATTGTTAATAAAATCTAAAATTATCACTATTATTATCATTAAATAAAATTATTAAAAATAAAAACTTACATAATTTGGATCTCCAAGATAATTAACAATATGAAGCTCCGGTTGATTTACTTCCTTGGTTTTCCTTTTTTTTGGCATTTTTATTCAATTTTTTCACTGAGATAAGGGTGGTCCAACAATGGTGAACTGGTGGGGTTGAGAGTAAGCAGAAAGGGAAAGTTATTGTGAGAGTGAAAGAGATAGTGTTGGAGGGTGAAAGAGATAGAGGTATCCGGTTTTGAGTGGGTGAAACACGCATAAGGAGTCACGGGCCACCCAGGAGCCAGCTGCATGCGCGACGCGTGGCAAGGGGGTCACCAATCGGTGCCACCGATTTGCGCACCTACCCCTCCCTGAAATCGGTCTTTCTCCCCCATCGGTGCCACCGATTTCTTCAATAACGCCGTCACATCTCCGTCAAACACCTTAAAACCCCATAACGCTGCGAAACACCAGCACCTTCCCCATATCAAAATTAAAAAACTCCCAACAACTATTTATAACTTAAATTTTGAATTTGATGAAGTGAGAATGGTGTATTTCTATTCATAATTAGTGCCTGATTTATAAAAAAAAAATAGTTCCTGAAAACTGTCAGTTATGAATATAAATCATAACCACATTATAGATATATTATTCTTGTAATAACTTGAAGTGTTTAAATGTATGTTTAAATATACATAAAATATCTTTTTTTATGGAAGGATTGTAGAAATAAGAACTAGGACAAAATGTACATTTTAACTAAATGGAAGAAAAAATTATATAAATAAGCTAAAAGCAAAAATATTACATGAATGGTTCAAGAGAATATTTTCATGTAAATCGAATGAGTCCCATTCGAATTACACAACCCAATACTAATTCGAAGGAAGCCCATTCGAATTAGTAGTGATGCACACAAATCGAATTTGACTAATTCGAATTATACATGCATGGAATATACTACTACATCCAATTACATTGATTCGAATTACATTTGCACGTGAGCTACACTAATTTGAATCAACCAAATTCGAAGTGTCCAACCAAATTCGAAGTGCCCACAGTTTATTGAACATGGTAATTCGAATTACTAAAGCTTTTCCTATAAATAGAGTTCAAATTAAACTCATTCGAACTACAATTTCAAATTTCTGCCCCACCAAATCCTAGAGAAAATCCTTTCTCTACAACTCCAATAAAATGTTCAATATCATATTCCGCTAATAGGAGATAACTCGGACCGGCTTTATCGTTTGGATGGAGTCGTCCATATAGCTGGTGTTATCAATGAATAGGTTAGTGCACACTTTTCTTTTTAAAATAGGATTTAATGTGTTACTTTTATATTTTTGTTTTTTGTTTCTTATAATGCTAGTAATTATTTACAGTTGTTAAGTTAGATAGAGTGGTTATATTAGTGGTTTTGGATAATGGGGGTGAAACTTATTAAGATTAGGATTTTTTTGGTTAATATGAATAGTAGTCATTGAAGTAAATTTTTATGTTAATGTCATACTATTTTTAAGAAAATATTTTTTTTAGGTCCTAGTTTGATGTATATATGATATTATTTTGCATTTTAACGTGTAACATTATTTGGTTGCGTATAAGTTGTATTCTTTGGATTAAGATATGCATTAGTTGATGTGTTACATAAATATGTTCTGAGTTGAGAGACAACTTGCTACGTTTTTTTATGCAGCCCTACTGATGTATCACGAGCATGCGATGGCAGCAGGGTATGCGCCTGGACGAGAGGATCGTTCCGTACTTGCAGATGATCGGTGTATACCATCTTGCGAGGCTGAATGAGACTTGGTTTAGGTTGGATGAGCCGTTGATTAGTGCATTCGTTGAGCGATGGTGTCTGGAGACGCACACGTTTCATATGCTGTTCGGGGAGTGCACGATTTCACTGCAGGACGTGGCGTACCAGTTAGGGCTGCCGATTGATGAACATTATGTCAGTGATTTTCTGACAGATTTTGAGCAATACATCAAAGGTGGTCGCCCAGCTTGGGCGTGGTTTGAGGAGCTGATGAGTTTTTTGCCTCCTGCGAACTGCATTGACAAGTTCGCAGTAGGATGCAGTTGGTTCTAGGACACATTCGGAGACTTTCCCTGATGGTGCCGATGAGGCCACTATTAAGAGATATACAATGCACGGTATGCAGCATGTCGAATACAGATTGTACGGTATGCAGCAGGTGGTAGCCAACCTCCGTCGGGAGCCTCAAGTGCCGCCTTGATACCATTGTGCCGATCTGATATCACCAGAATACCCGACTGTGGAGTCACATACTGGTGGAGGTGGGATAGGAAAAAAGACCACGACTTAGCATTCTCACACTCCACAAGTGCAAATGCAATAGGCAGGATGTTGGAGTTCCTGTCTTGTGCAATTGCAACTAGCAACGTACCCCTGTATTTGCCATATAGGTGGGTCCTGTTGTTACTAACCAACGGCTTGCAATGCTGGAATGCCTCAATACACGGTGGAAATGTCCAAAAAAGCCAGTGAAAATAGGCTTGCGACTGGTCCACCTGCCCACCCACTCGCACAGGACTCATTCTCAACACTGCAATATTCTATCTTCATCTGCACACCTAGGACTCATCGCGGCAATTCATTGTATAACTCATCCCAATCTCTGTAAATCTGTGCTACGGTCTTCTGCTTAGCCAACCAAACCCTCCTATAAGTCGGTCTAAACCCGAAATGTGCCTATGTCGCATTGAGTAGTACCTTGATACATACGGCTACATCAACTCTAACCATTGGCAGTATGAAGGCCGAGATCACATGATAATCAAGAATCCTGTGATCGCTCGAGATCGACGTGGCCAGACAAGTATAAGGTCCATTGTACCGTTTTACCTCCCAAATACCTTTACGATGGCTAAGATTGATCCTAATCAACCATGTGCACCCGTTGCCAAATTCCTTACACTTTCCAACGTACTTGCGATAATTGGACTCTATCACTTTGTACTGTACCCCGCATCGGATGCTATAAGTCTTCATGCTTAACACGACCTCCTCTTTGTCCTGAAACTGCTGACCAACCTGAAACTCTGATAGACCTCTGGTACCCTGTGTATCTCTAGCACTAAATCCAACAGGTTCGCCAGGAATCTCCTCTTTGTCTCATGGCATCCAAGTAAAAAAAATGAAAAGTGTGGGGGATACTACTGAGTCCCTGTGGTGGACGCTCCGCCAGCCCCAACTGGATTACTTGCTGCTATGTTATCACCGCTATCATCGGCAATGATGTTCAGATCCACATCATCAGCGTCATCATCATCCGGCAATACATGCTTTATACTTTATACCATCCGGTGTCCCACCCTGTAAAAAAATCGGCGCTGTATCAATAATACCAACTTCGTCATCACCACTGCGGTTGAATTAGCTGCGAAGGACGGGAAGACAACCACCATTGCCTGAGGTGCAATCACAGGCACGGATGAAGAGGCACCAACAGACCTCGAACTAGAACAGGCTGCTGTTTCTAGAGTTTGGGGATTTCGGTTCGAACCATTTGAGCTAGAGACCACATCTACAAGTTTGGCCAACAACTCAGGTGTCCTGACATCGGAAAACTGCCGACGACAATGGAACAGAACCTCCAAATCCTCGTCATTCCCTATGACAAACGAATCGTATTTCGCATCTTCTCGCAAAACTGAAATCGAAATGCAATGGAATAACTTCTCAACCCGTTTCACGCCTTGCAACCCCAGTTTCTGGATTATATAATTCAGGAACTCAGCGAAGCTCCTTTTAGGTTTTAGAAAAACACTGAGAGGATCTTTATCAGTAAATAAACTTAATACCAGAGCGTGCTTTTTTCTTAATCAACCTTCTATAGTGCACCAACACTAAAAAACTCTCCTCACTAGTCATTGTGTTTCACTCCAATGGGAGGAATTCACGTTCACATCATATTTATATACATGGGGGCTTAAGTAAATCGAATTTATCTCGTTCAATTTACATGTTCTTGATAATTCGAAACATGTTGTTTCGAATTACTAGTGATGTCCTTACATGCATAATTCGAATTAGTCAAATTCAATTTATATGCATCACTACTAATTCAATTTGGCCTGATTCGAATTAGTGTTGGATTGTGTAAATCGAATGGGTCTCATTCATTTACATAAAATTATCCTTTTGAAAGATCCATGTAACGTTTTTGCTTTTGGTTGATTTGGGTAATTTTTTGTTCTATTTGAATTATTAGTGCATTTTGCCCTAAGAACTAAGATAAAAAATACAAACCTAAAACAAAAGAAAGATTTTTTATTGCAAAACTTGTAAAAAATAATTTAAACTAAAAAAGAAATAATATCATAATTAATCCTATTTACATAAAAAAAGAAAAATGAGAAAATCATATTAGAATTGATATCTCCTTAAAATCATGTTGATATTTTAGTATATTCACAAAGACCATCAAATACTTGCTGCGTTTTTAAAACACATAATGTTGTATGTGTGACTTCTTATATATTATTGTAGCAATTTTCTGTGGTATACGTATTTGATAGTGGCATTGATGGTGAACAGTCACGGGTGGAGCTAAAAATTTTTTTGGGAGGGCCAACATAAAATATATAAATTAAAAAGAAAAAAAAATTAAAAATTAAAAAAGGATTAAACTAAAAAATTAGAGACTTGTACATACAACTTATTAATTTGGGGCCATTGCCCCCTTCCTTATAATGTGGCTCCGCCACTGGGTGAACTTATTTCTATATTTTATTTATTATTCTCATAAAATTAGTTATACGTCTTAAAAAATTAAATGGATAAGAGAAAGATATATAAAAAATGGGAAATCTATCAATTAGTATTGCTTAAAAGTAAAGTCTCATTGGGCTGGAGCAATTTGCCGCTCCTTCCTTGTTGCCCAGTCTCTTGTCTTGCACATTGTTACCGAATTTATTATTGAAAACAACATTTATATTCAACTATAGCAATTGATAAGAAAGGTTATATATATGAAATAATAATTATAAGTTACTGATGCCATGTCTGTCTAAACTGAAATAAAAAAGAAATATATTATAAGCAACTACTTAATTACCAATTCAATGAGATTATCGTTGATTAACGAAACATGTTACATAATTCCATTGCTGTAGAGCATTCTTGTAAGAAAATTTTTCTTAGGTATAACATATTTACAGTAGCTACTACGCCTACAAGTTGAAACATGGAGATGGGTAAGTTGTGCTAGGCTATAAGCTAAGCCTACAATAGATGTAACAGAAATATTGGAAAGACTTGCGAACAACGTTAATAATGCTAGTGATACTGAATGGATTGAAGCGGAACATGCGTGAGCATCACACTTGTTTAATGTTATTCACCCTTGTACCACGCCTTGCGTGCTTCATATTCATTGTTGAGTGCTGCAAATGATTGCTAGCTAGTCCATGAAAAACCACCCCCGCTCTGGTAACATTTGTTTTCATCTAAATACAACCATTAAGAATATCATATTTTCTTAATTACATAACAAAATATTAAAAAAAAAAGTAAAAAAAGGCAACATGAGAAATTTTATTTTCTTCTTATCACTTTTAAATTTCAAGTTTTCTAGTTAAAAAAAGAGAGAAAATTTTTTTAGTAGACTCTATTCCTTTAAAATTATTGTATAATTTTTTTTTGTTTTTCTCCTTCTTTCTATTCTTTATTTAAACAAAGTCGAAATACATACCTAAATCAAAATTTATTCTAGGAATAGATTGAGTATCTGGCTATCTGCATATAAATTGTTATTTCTAATTCTAATGGCAAGTCATATTGACTTATTTTAAATAGAAAAATTTTTAATATTTTTTATCGTTATTTGACTAGTATAAATATTAAATTATTTTTAACAAATAAATTTTACTAATTTATAAATATAAATTTTAAAAAATATAAATACAAATTGTATTAATTTATATGTACAAAATTTTAATAAATATAATACAAATTATATATTTTTTTATATAAAATATATATAATATATATAAATTATTACTAATAAAGTATTAACAAAAAATAATAATATTTATTATTTATGTAGCATTATTCTTTTAAAAAATGCTGCATTTTCTAATTTATATACAACACAGACACACTCCGTTAAAAGTAAAGTGTGAGTGAGGTCAAAAATCCGTTAGTTGAGGTTGAAAAGAAAGGAGAATGTGAGAATGTGGTATAGAAACAGTATTGACAATGGCCGTTACTATTACACCCGTAACAGTTGGCATATTAACAAATATTACGGCGGCAAAATGGCCAAAACCCCCAAGCCACCATAACCATCACTCTCACTACTCTAATTCCAGCTTAAGGGGGAAGGGGCCACAACCAATTCACTTCCTAATTCTTGTTCAATTTCAATTCCTATTCTTATTCTTATTAGATTCCCTACTCCTCCAATCGTAAGTCCTTCTCATCTCTCCTCAATTCTTTCAAGGGCTTCGATTCACTTTTTTTGGGGGAGATTTTCTAGGGCTTCTTCTCTCAAACTATTGCAAGATGTGGTTTCGATTCTTCGAATAAAGTTCAAGGAATTGTTTCTGCTGAGCACAATGCGGTTGTTTCCACTGAGCATAAGGTCGCAAAGGGAGCAGAACAGTGACCAGAAGAGCCGTGTCACAGTGTACCTCAATGTTTATGATCTTACTCCCATAAACAATTATCTTTATTTCTTTGGCCTTGGGGTCTTTCATTCTGGTATTGAAGGTTTGTCTAATTCTCTTCCTTTTATGCTAATTTTTTATTTTTCAACTCCTTCATGTCATGTTTTGTTGTCTGCTCTGCTTGTTATGGAGCACTTTTTAGCATTAGGTGCTAGATTGAGGATACAATTTTAAACACTATTGAAACATTCTGATTCAAAATGTCGTGTTTTGTTGATTTTAATGGCTTAAGATTCTGTTATTTATGTTCTTCATTGATGAATTTATGATACTAATAAAAACAAATCTCTCTCTTTTCTCCTAACAGTATGTGCATTTACATTTGGGGATCTTTGAATTGTCTCCATAAGTATGTCACATGTGAAATGAGCTGTTGATGCATTAGTTTATACTTTAGACAATAAAACTGGCATAAGAGGCTGGATCTCTTCTTATTTTCCCAATCTTAAATGTGATGTGATAGCTTCATTTGTTGTTAAATACTGTTGATAAGTGTTGGATGAATTTATCGCTTTCTAATTTGTATGATTATCCTCAAATTTGATTTTTTTGGGTGGTGAGACTATTGATTTTGTGTTGAAGTACAGCTGGATGAGGGAATCTACAATAACTGAACTACAGCATATGACAACTTAATGTATATAATAACATTAGACAATAAATTCATCCAGCTCTTGAACAATGGGTGTCAAATATGCAGGACCATTTCATGTCAGTGAAGGAACGTATATGTACTTTATTAAGACCATCTTGTACTAACTTATTGTTTTCATGAACAGTGCATGGTATGGAATATGGCTTTGGAGCACATGAGTACGCATCGAGCGGTGTGTTTGAGGTAGAACCAAGAAGTTGCCCCGGTTTCATCTTTAGACGATCAGTGTTGTTGGGCAGCACCGATATGTCTAAGTCAGAGTTCCGGTCTTTCATTGAGCGCCTCGCTGAAAAATATCATGGAGACACTTACCATCTTATTGCCAAGAATTGCAACCATTTTACAGATGAAGTTTCCCAACAACTAACTGGGAAGCCAATCCCTGCATGGGTAAATCGGCTGGCTAATGTCGGTAAGTATTTCTGCTTGCTGATGTTGTATATTTTGTAATTTGAATGTTTAGCATGCATATGCAATTTAAGTTCTATAGCTTTATTTCCTTTTTCTTTTTCTTTTTTTTTTTTTTAAAATAAGATGCTGCAAGCATGCTTACAATTGGACTTTGTTCCACAATATGGTGTGAGTTTAGGGTGTATTTGATTTTATTTCGTAGAACTGATTCTGTTATAGTTATTTTGGTTAGAATTGATTTTAACTTATAGTGATTTATGTTTGGGTATTTGATATAATAAATTGTTGTTTGGATATTGATAAAATCATAATTATCAATGGCTATGAATTTTATAGTGTCTTTATTTATTTATTTATTGCCTATACCCAAATAACATATGATTACACTTTAGAGGATAATTTGGGAAGTTTGCAATAAAATAACTCACTGTGAAAAAGTTCCAACGAGAAAGAAGAAAGTGATGCTTTTTCCAAAACATTGGTTTAGAGCTATAATTGATTTTGAGGAGGAGGATCCTAACATACTTGGAACAAAATCAAGTTTGCATCTGGGATTTTAAGAGTGCAAATACATATCCAAACACAGGCTTGCATTTGATGTGCGTTTGCCTTTCAGGTTCTTTCTGCAGTTGTCTGCTTCCACAAAGCCTTCAGGTCGCTGCAGTTAGACATCTCCCGGAATGCCTCACATATTCTGGTAAGAGACAATTGGTTGTCCTTAATGATTTCTTGTTTAGATTTTATTGGTTAATGGTTGTGCAAGAAAGACTATGCTTGTTATAGACGGGCACGTTGAATATGTTAAAATATGTTGGTCTCTGTGTGTAAGTGCTGTCAAAGACTTATTGAGGGAAAGTTGCACTTCAGGTGAGTCCAGAAGGAGGCAGAGTTAGAGTGTGCTTTTGAACTTTCTTTCTTCCCTTGAGAAATATGAAGCATTATAGCATATATTTGAATTATAAAGACTTTTGTAAACTATTGAATATTTTGCTTGTTTATTATTACACAATCTAGGATGGATATCCTGTTTTTTTGTGATAATATTTTCTAAAATATATGCTCCTTGTGATGATTCGGGAGCTCTTAGTGGACTGTAGAAGAAAGGATTCTTGCCCCTCTGTAATAATATGAAATCATGAGAGAAAATGGATCTAAATAACTGTCATTGCAGATGACGATGGATCAAAATCCGATGGCCTTTCCTTGTCAGTCGAAAGTGAAGACGAGGATTCAAATCACCATCTCCTAACTGCACCAAACGGTGATATCGCCTTTCTAAAGGAGAAACCAGTTAGGGTAGCAAGAGAGGTCATATGATTGTTATTCCTTCATCATCTGGGTTATTATTGTCCGGTTGTTCTACTGTCTTGTACCGTATGTATAATGAGCCTTTATAGTACAACAATTTTCTCATAAGTGAAATATCTTAGACTGAAAGTCAAAGGGTTAAGCTTGTAGACTGAAGACAATAGTGTGTTGTATATTTTATCATGCAAGTGTCAATATGGACCAGATGATACTGTTGTAGATGTTACTAATTACCAAGTGCAATATACACCAAGATGTGGGTACTATGCCAGTTTAACTTTATCCCCCAGCCTCCCCCTCTCTTATAGTTAAGTTACATTCGAAATTACCAGTTACTCTAAATATATTTGTGCTTTCCCCCATTAAATAGAATCAATGTCATAGTCTCGTAGACTAAAGGGAGGGATTCAGTGCATAAAAAGTGCAGTGTAGACGGTTTTGACATGATAAATGTATGTGGATAGTTATAGTCTCAGCTCAGAGACTACAGAAGGAGGGAAAAAAAAGGTATAACTGTGACATGGTCGAATATCAGATGAGATTTTGAGTGTGTCACGCAAAGGGATGATGCTCTAGGTTCTAGCTGTGCTTTGTACCGGCAAATTTCGTAAAGAAACAGTCTTTGATAGTAACAAGGAACGGAATATAATCATATGGTATCTTAAATAGGCTACTGTCATTAATATTGTTATACAGATACTGGCATACACATTATATATAAATATAGAATCACTTGATTGCCTTTTAACCATGCTGACAAGTTTACTCTACATAACACCCTCGTTGGATTCTTATTTATTAAGAGAACTTTCTTATCTTTTTCTAATAAAAATGACTTGTATTTTCCACATAGACTAGTACAGCTCCAAGTCAAGCAAATGAGACAGAAAATTATGATGGTGATAGGCGACCAGGTCACAAGGGACATTTCACATTTCTGTTTCAGGTCAACATTCAATTTAGGCCCATGTGTAACTTTTTGAGAGATTCTGCTCCTGCTCGTTCCTTAGCAAGGGGTTTACAGGTTTATTTATTTGTCCCCACCCAAAGTCCTCATCTTTAACCTTTATGACCCACATCAACACCATACCTTGTAGAAACTTGTAAGAAATTATGTACTTTTAGTTTTGTGGCGTTTGTCCATTCAATTTTGCTTTTATTTTTACTATTATTGAAAAAACTCAGCCAATGATAATGCATTTTGAATAAATAGGGAGTACAACGCTCTTTGAAAAATACCTAGAGGAAATAAATAAATAAAATAAATTGTGTGTTTTACAATTTGTAAAAAAAAATATGTAGTCCATCTGAAAGTTAAAAAGAAAAATATATGGCTAACTCAATTAATTAGTAGATTACTCTTTTAAATCTCAACTATTCATATAAAACTTAACAAAATAGAAAGTTAAAATTTGTCTAATTAATAAATAGTATAATATTTTTTATTGAATAAAAAGAGCTTAAGAATGGGAAAAAAAAACTCCAAATAGTAAACTTGGAAAAAGAGAAAGAAAATGTGCTACTAGAACGGTGATCTTTAAATGGTAGATTAGGATTGCTGGTGTTGGAATTTTATTCCACCCCTGACCCCACTAACCAATATAACTAGTTAAGAACTGGCAAAGAGTGCCTCACACATCCTATTATTCTAATTGTCCTTCAAGACTTGTTCTGCATTTTCAAGTCAATAACCGATGGCTTCATTCACCTACTTCTCCTTCTTCTTCTTCTTCATTCTCCTCTTGGTTTTAACCTTCCAAACCTCAACCACCAAAGCCACATATTCAAGCTACCATGATTCAACCAAGTGCAGCCATGATGGCCCTTCCATCCACTATCCATTCCACATAAAAGGATCCCTCCCTGGCTTTGAACTCCTCTGCAAGGAAAACCTCACCACTATCCATTTTCCATCTTATGGTGATTTGGTTGTCAAATCCATTAGCTATGATACCAAAAAGATTCAGCTTCTTGATCCCAAGAACTGTGTTCATGGTGTCTTTCTCAACCTCAATCTCTCATCTACACCTTTCCAATACTACCATGTTCTGAAGAACTACACATACCTCAATTGCTCTACAAAGCTATCTACCCCTTCTTTCACTGAGGTTCCATGCTTGAGTACCTCAGGTTCTCATGTTTACACTGTCGACCCTGAACTGCATGTGCCTGGTTCTTGCAACGGTTTCAAAACCGTGGCAATTCCCTTTGAGTATAGCCCTTATATCTCAGACAATAGTCTTGGTCTTGCATTGACATGGAACTTGCCGCATTCTGAAGAAAGAAAAGACAAAGCAATAAGCAAGACCACAGATTCCCACACAACACGTTACACAGGTAAAAATTAATCTTTTTTCATTTATTTTAGTTTGTACTTTGTTAATTCATAATCACGCGAGTAGAAATTTTAATGTCAGCATGTATATTTTATGAGACATTAAGAAATTTCTTATAGTACATCAGTAATTATTGTATTGCATGAAGATTCTATAATTTTTAACTTTATGTTTGAACCTTGTGTCCAGTTTTAGGATTGAGCATGTGTTCTTTGGCGGTGGCAATTGCACTTATGATGATAAGCATAATAAAGGTTACTGGGTCCATATCGAATTGCAGTGAGAAAGAGGACCCATTATTGCAGAGCTTGCCAAATGTCTAGTCCACTATATTCTAAAGTTTTGTGATAGTTATATGTTTTGTACTAAATTGGAAAAAGAAAAAGCTGTTGTAAGCTTTGCCAAGAGCAAAATATTACTGCTCAATGTAAAAAAGACTTTAAACAGAGGTGTTACTAATGGCTCATATATATTCATATATCCTTTAAGCTGTTACTGTTAGATTGCTAACTTGCTTTAATGGTTGGAAAATATTCATAGGAAAAAAGATTGGTTACGAGTATATATAACCAGAATTCTAGTAGGAATATGTTAAGATTCAATGGGGTGTTGATTACTTGTAGATGCCATGCCTAATTAAAACTTTGACAATTAAATTTCTGACTTTTAGTATTCTCTTAAATAAAATTTTTCTTGCCTGCACCTCAAACTCAAAGACAGTCTACCTTCAAGTCAATATCATAGTTTTTGCCATTTTGGTCAACGGATAGTATTGAGAAAGGATAAACGATAAAAAAAAATGCATGTAACTTGTCACTGATAAAAATATTTTTGAATTTTATTATCAACGAAAATATTTGTAAATAATTTTAAAATATGTCAAAAATATCTAGTGTGATTAAAGATTTGCTTCTAAGGCTAGCAATGGGTAGGATAAGGTAGGGTCTAAATCCTACCCTAACCCTACTCACAAGTTGAAGATTTCATTAAAATTCTACTCTAGTCTATCTGTGGGTTGAGAATCTTTCAACCCTAATCCTACCTACATCCTAAAGTTTTAAACCCTACTCTATCCTATTCTACCCGCAGAAATATCAAATTTTTTAAAGTAAATATAAAATTCAATCATTCTGAATTTCATACATATTAATAACATAAAAAATAAAAAACTAATGTTCTAAATTACTAAATTAACTAACTAATTTATGGTTGTTCACTTATTGTAAGTCATTACATGAGGAGGGTTGTGAGTTAGTTCAACTCTCACTTCCTTCACTATATATCTAATTTTTATAAAATATGTGTTATATATGAGGTGCGGGTAGGGTAGAATAGGATACACTCTAAACCCGTATCCTACCCTACCCGCAGGCATACCTGAACCGATTTCTACCCTACCCGCAATGGGTCGGGTAGCTTACTCTATTCGAATAGGTTGGACCGATTCATTTGCAAATGTTAGAGTCCCACGTTCCAAATAAAAACTACCGTTTGTCACATGATTCTTTTGTATTAATCTAGAACATTTCAATTCATAGATGCGCATTTTTGTCACGTTTTTAAATAATTAAAAATATTTTTGTCGATGATAAAATTTTTAAAAATTTTTACAATGACAAAATAATTCAAATGCATTTTTTGTGGTTTAACCTATTGAGAAATCAAACTGTAAATAAGGCTGGGAGTTTTTTTTTTCTTGTTATTAAAACGGGCCAGTGACACAGCCCATGTAATGGGAATGAGGTTCAGTGATGAGGGATCCAACTTTAAAGATGGGCTAAAAGACCATGGGCTTTGACACCAAATTAAAAATTAACTTTAATGCCAATGAACCTTATTTCACATAGGATATCTCTTCCCTCTTACTTTAAAGGTCTAGAGTTCAAATCCTAGAGATTGTAATTGCAAAAAAAATATGGTAAAAAAGTGTGAAAAGTGTGTGGATGAAATGTGTATTTAGGATTAAGGATTGTTCAATTTATTAGGGTACTTAAAATTAGAAGTTGTCCAATTTACTGAGAAAAAAAAAAAATATTAACCTTAATGCTTAAGGGCCAATTGGCCACATATATGAGTCGTGCACGCTTTAACTGTCGGCTTGGTTGTCCATGAAGTAATGGAAGCTTACAAGTAAAAGGATTAGGCACATGCTGGTTAAGTCATCTGGAAATCAATCTTCCCTGTAAATTTTAGCCTTGCATCGTCTTTGAATTTAATGGAAAGAAAACAAACTTATCTACCTCATGCACCATAATAATTTCTTCTCATAAGAGCGAATTCTCAGTTCAAAGAATAGTATTTCATGTATTTAATTTGTATGGATTGTTATTTTTAAAACAAAAACGTTATATATATACTAAAAACTAGTCATAATATCAACTATTAAATCAGTTATTATATTTGTGTTAAATATATACGTTATTTAATCTATTTTTAATATATATTTTATATTCTAATATATTTTTTTTTACAGATAATTAATTTGATGAATGACAGGTTTTTAATATACATATATAACACTCATTATTTAAGAAATAAAATTATCTGTTTGTTAAAATTAAATTCATAATTTTATTATATTTTATTGATTAATTAGTTAATTTTTTAAATTAAAAACAAAAAAATTCTAAAAATACTAAAACTCCTAAAACTTAATCATTTTTATGTATTTATAAATATTATTTATATTTTTTACAGAATAATTCATCATCATAATAACAATCAAACCTTTATATAGAGATAAATAATTAAATTTTTCATAAATATTGAATATTATAATATTATTATTTAAGATATGGTGAGTATATATGATTGAGGGAACGAAAATAATAAAAATTTATATGTAGTTATTTTTATATAAAATTAATAATTAAAAATTACTAGATAATAATTTAGTCAAGTTTATTAAATATGAAAAATACTTAATGTGAGTTGAGGGTAGCAATTTTAATTGAAGGGCGTGATTGTCGTTATTAGTAACTAACAGCCTAACAGGAATGGGAACACAAACACAATAATAACCCAAAGTTTGTTGGGAGAAGTAGTTGGTTAGAATCAAGTTGAAGCCTTGACTACACTACAATACACCAAACGCACCTTCCGAATTCGCGATGGCCATGGCCATGGCAATGGCGATTCTCTTCATAATCTTCCCCCTCGCCTACTCCATTCCCTTCATCGTCCTCCATGGTATCTCACTTTTACTTACTTCCTTACCTTCATATAAATGTAGTGAACTTTGGTACAAATGAGTTTAGTTACAGTCTTTTTAATTATTATTCATTCTCTTTTTCCATTTCACTATAACTATAATAGTTCTAGTATTTAATTTCGGTTACTCCTTTTCAATTTCTGCCACATAAGTTTCCGATTTTACACGGATTCGGTTTCTGAGAAGCCTTCATGTTTCATATCACATCATATACTATTACTATAGGTTGCAGCCTGCGCTACTTGTTTCTTGCATTTTTTTGGGAATTTATTCTATTTCTAGTTAAATTATTGATTATCTTTCTAAATACATCCTCCTAGACAAGGTTATCAAACTATCCGGTCAAAACTCATGACTCTTATGATTGACAAGTTTAGGCCCTAGATTGAGTTTACAAGTTTACTAGTTGAGTTTGCTGATTTAAGTGTAGCTAAATCAAGGAATGAGTGATTCTTTTATAAGATTTCAAGACTTTGAAATTATCTAACTTTTTACTTCAGTATTTAGGAGGATGTTTAGGATTTTTTTTTAAAGATGCTATATTATTGTTCTTTATTTTGTTACGGTTTCACCATCTTTAGGTAGCAGTATACTAGTATTACAATGAATTCTTGTGGCAGGAATTGGAGACCAGTGCTCCAATCGTGGAGTGAAAACTTTCACTGAGGAATTGAACAGCTTCTCGGGTGTGAAAGGATACTGCGTGTATGCTTGCATTACTCTTGTTCTTTATATTAATTTCTTCCCTATATGTAGAGTACAGTTATTTTATGGTGCATCATTTCTAGTATTTTCCCCAGTTCTGTTTTGAACTCAGCATGCTGAAGCTGTAATTTAACTTTCTTCACTGATAAAGTATCCCAATTTTTCCAGTGAGATAGGCAATGGATCATGGGATTCATGGTTTCTGCCTTTGACAGAGCAGGTATAGTTAAGAAAAAAGAGGATTTGGTATGTTGAGTGGAAGGAATTGCTAGTATTTATTATTTAACATTTGTGTTCTTTTACTTGATTGCAGACTAATATTGTTTGTGAAAAGGTGATTAGGATTCCTGCAGTATTATGGTAACATTTCTTGCTATGCTTTTAAACCTAATTTTGCCTTTTGAAAATGTGACCCCTGCCACCACGTGCAGGTGAAGCAAATGAAAGAATTGAAGGGAGGATACAACATTGTTGGGCTCTCACAAGTATGACAACAGAATTGGAATTTTCTACATTTTTTCCTTTTGTTTCTCTGTTCATGTGAATTCTCTTTCAATCTTTGGAATGCTAATGAGTGCTGACGAGTGCTATATTAGAAAGTTTTTGCAAATGCTTTAAATGAATTTAAGGTGCCTCCAACAAAATAGGGAAGTTATGCTGACAGAATACTTTTGACTAATCTTTTTAAATTCAAAGTAATCCAATGAAGTTATGATTTATCTGTTATTTCAGACCCAAGCTTTATAAATAGATGACATTAGTAAAGGTTTGCATCAGCCAAGTCCCCCTTGACAGATATTTGGTGACAATGCTGTTGATTTCCCTTGTCGTTTATGTGTGTTTTCTTGCAATTCATCTTAGTTTATTATATTTTTCGTAACACTTAGTTACATATTTCATTGCTTTTCCTTGTTATGCATTTTTTGAGCATGTTTTGTAACAATTTGTGATATTTATTTTACATTTTCTATTTAGTTACTTATTTTGTTTGAGAAGAGAGATGGGTAGGGCAGATGACCTAACTCTGATATTACTTTTCCTTTTTCAGCTATTCATCATGTAATATTAAACAACTGCTTAGTTTCATAGCTCATTCCTGTTGGCTTCTTCCATAACTTAAAACCTTCTGTTTTATTCTTGAATTTCTCTTGCTCTGTAGGGAAATTTAATTGGCCGGGGCATTGTGGAATTTTGTGAAGGAGGACCTCCTGTAAGAATCTATAATATTCCAAGTGTAGTACTTTTTTCCAAATTTTACCTGATGATTTATGTATGTCTCTACCTATTTCCTTGTTGGTATTATAAACAAATATCTAAGTAACAGGAAATATAGTTAAAAATAATTTCCCTGAAATATGAAGAAAGTTTTCTCAGTCTCGAAATTATTGGGAAATTTGACTGCATTAGCTCTTCAATAAAGAACTATTGATTTTCCTGTTGGAAAATACAATGAAAATTGAGTACATTAAGTAGCTATCAGTACCACAGCTGAAAAAGTTAGATAATAAATATGACTTTTACCCCTACCAATTGTCAATTATTCATGAGGTTTGTTTCATATTATTGTTGGAACAGGTTAAAAACTTTATATCCTTAGCAGGCCCTCATGCTGGTACTGCTTCAGTTCCTCTATGTGGTGTGAGTATCTTTCCAGTATGATGTATTTGTAATCCCTGTGTCTTGTGCTATTGATTTTGGAAATACTGCATGCTATTACCACCTTCCCGTACATTCTTTCTTAATCAATCTCCACCTCCGCTATTTTATAAGAAGGTGCAAACAATATAACTAATATTAATATGTGAAACTCTCATCATTTGCATCTTATTTTGAAAATTATTTTCAACAATTTGGATTGATGGCATCCTTGACATATTGCAATTAAATATGTAAAATGTGTAAGAGAAGACTAGGAGCGAAAATTAAACGATGTCTTTAACCTTGATAGAATAGCAAAGATGGATAATGTAAAAGAGATTCAGCTGCCTTTCTTCACCATAGCTCTTTTGCCCCCTTCTGGAGATAGACTAGGACTAGGAGCAATTGGGAACGAACATATGGTCCTCTTAAAACCTAGTGAGGACTTATATTTTTTCTCTGTTTTTCATTTCATAACTTAGATATGATAGATTACTGAAAAATCAAGTATACATTCTTTCCTCTCAATGTTTGATTCCATGAAATACAGCAAAGCTATTTAAGGAGTTTTATTATCTTCTATAGAGTATTATATTAGATAAACTTATAAAAACTCTTCTGTCTGATTTTATCTCTACATTTTGACAAAATACCAATTTTCTTTTGCCTGGTTCTGATATATTAAATTGTATTTCATTTTGGCTTTCTACAGTCTGGTATCTTCTGCATCCTTGCAGACAGCCTCATCAAGGGACAAGTTTACAGTGACTATATTCAAGTATTCATCTCTATCTTTTCGTTTTTTTTTTTTCTTTCACTGTCTTAGCACTTAGCATCATGCTACTCATGTTACTGAACTTATCTCAAATTTTTAAAATTGCAGGAACACTTAGCTCCAAGTGGATATCTTAAATTACCAAATGTGAGTATTCCTCTGTTTAATACTTCAAAAGATAATAAGTTGTGACTGATGACAATTTGAGGAATGAAAATTCACTTCTTGTAATGGAGTCAACTGTCGTCCATTCTTACTGTCTGGTTGCTTTGCTTAAATTTGATCCAAACCTTGACATTAAGATCAATTCTAAATTCAGGCAATACCCGATTATTTGGAGAAATGTAGGTTTCTCCCAGTGCTTAACAACGAGATACCAAGTAAGAGAAATTTCACTTACAAGGAAAGATTTAGTAGCTTGAAGAACTTGGTACTTATCATGGTGAGTCCTCTACAGGTATCTTTGATGATTTATGAATTTTTCTAGCTGAATTCCTGAAAACCACATTGATTTATTTGTCATCTTTCTTTCTACATTAACAGTTTGAGCAAGACACTGTTTTGATACCAAAGGAAACTTCCTGGTTTGGATATTACCCAGATGGCGAATTCAACCCAGTTTTACCACCTCAAGAGGTATGTCTTGTAATTTGACTGCTCTAGATATTTAGCTGTCATGCCTTCAGATTCTGTCATCTATTTGAGTTCGTAAGGTGTTGTTATTGTCCCAACTTCTTAAAAGTAGATTCTATAAGTTTCCTTTGAGTAGCAAACGTAACACCAAAGACTGAAACACTTGCTTCCCATTTCCCAGCATTATTTGATGTTAATTGTTTGCTGCATACTGTTGCACTATATATGGTTTGGCAGGGGACTTTTGTAGCTAAAAGTTTCAGTCTATCAGCACCAACACATTGTTTCTATTGAAGGATCTTAGTATCAATGCCTTCTAAGATAGAATCAATTCATAGTTGAAATTGTAGTTCATGGCATATCGTAAAAATTAATGCTTTAATATCAAATATCATATGTTTTGAAAGTCCTAAACCAAAGCATGGCAATGCAACCTGAGATTTGAAAAACTATGATGAAAGGTTCTCCAAACCATGTAATGTGAGCTCTGTCACAAAATTTCTTGTTTCATTGACATATTTCCTCTTTTCTTTTTCTGCTTTTCAGACAAAACTTTACATTGAAGACTGGATTGGTTTAAGAACACTGGATAAAGCTGGCAGAGTCCACTTCATTAGTGTTCCGGGAAAACACCTTGGAATCTCCGTGGAAGATATGAAGAAACATGTAGTGCCGTACTTGAAGGACCACTCATCGAAGGAAGATTACACCAGCAAGGCTGGTTTCTCGAGAATGCGAAAAATTATATCAGAGCACTAATGAAGCCGCCTTGTTTCGAACAATGGAGGTATAACCATCAGCTTAAGCATAAGTAAATAGATCATTGCCATACTGGTGGCCTTACATTGTACATCATACATGGTTTCATTGGTTAATTGATTGATTGGCAACAACGAAGATCAGTGTCTAACCAAAAGGGAGATCATCCTATTATACTTGATGATTGTTGTACAACATTTGAAAAATTGTAGGAAAATGTGTTTGAACTGATATTTGCACCAAATTACACTACAAGAGTATACTACTTATTGATTGGGATTCCTTGCCAGAGAAGTCTAGGGGCCAGCAACTTTTGTATTTTATGACCAGCACTTAACCATAAAAAAAAGTGAGTAATTTTCCACCATTGTATGTAATCTCACACCATTAAAAATACTATTGATGATTAATTGATGGTTACAAAATACAAAAGTTGCTAGCCCTGGCACTCCTCATTGGTGGCCAAGTATTTCCATGATTAATTCATAGCAAAAAAGTCCATTATCATCTCCTGTAGTTTAGAAAGCAAACTTTTTCACGATTTCAATAAGGCAATAGTAGACCTTATTATTAAAAGTTAGCTTTTTGACATTCATAATCACAAGGGTTGGTTGAAGGACAGCACCACCTACCATGTAGCTAATTTACTCACATTGGTGATATATTTTCTTACTTATTATGAGTAATTTTATTTTACCCATAAAATGTCCTGTGCAAGTTAATTTTCTCGGCCCCTCTAAATCCTTAATTTATTACTAAATGGGTCCTTGTCGTATTCATGGCCTACAGCATTCAAGGCTTAAATTTCATTGGACTCCAGTCTACACCACCAAGACCAATAGGGCGCTACAAAATTAATGAAATTTGAGTGCATTGCATCTATGCCTTGAAAAGTGAGCCCTCATCAAGTAGTAGAAACTCTAACTGTCGTCAATAATAAATGAACCACGTATGATCAGGTTACGTTTAAACCTAGGACTATTTAGTAGTACGAAAATGTTTGTAATAAAAAATAATTAGCCAAAAACACTTTACCTTATTTAGCATTTATTGTATTAGAAAAGAAACATTGTTCTATTTATCATCATGCATGGAATAAGTCATACAGGAGGTTAGTAAAACTGAAAAGCTTGCTTGCAACATATGTTTGTTCTTGCCATTATGCTCCTATTTCATGGGGAATACTTTTTTTCTTTTTCTCTGAAATTTCTGGGCCATTCGGATGTGCAGATAAACAATGGGCCCCTTCCCTAATATCATGCCACTCACAGGCGAAGCTTTTTTCCTTTTTCCTTTTCCGTTTCAACGGTGTTTATTGAATTATTGGTGAAACACTTGGGCTTCAAATACAAATACAATGATTGTTGATCATGATACATTTATTTTATTTATTTATATAGATTTTATGCTTTACTGTATATAAATTATTTCTGCCAATATTGGATAATAGGTAAAGTGGAAAAAGTTCCATTTTCATGTAAAAGAATAAAGAAAAAGATAAACGTACGTAGTGATAATAACTTTGAGCAAACTAAAAAGCAACTCCCTATAGAATAAGGTAGCCTTTAAAAAACAAAAATCAGATCCTTAGTAAATAATGGGTTTAAGGACAGTCTCAATTTAAAGCTAGCTTTGATACAATTGTCCCACCTAGCAGCAATCCATTGAATTGGAGATGATCCTAACTCTTATGGGAAGAAAAGAATTAGTCAATCATTTATATATTTCTTAGCTATAGTGAAATAAATAAGTAACTTTACTAATGGACCCAGTCAACCTTTGAAAAGAAGAACATAGGCAAACTGCATGTGTCCCTAAATACAGACAAAATAAGTTTTGAAAACCAGAAAATTAAAGTCAGTTAGCATAGTCAGATTATGGGTTATCTAATTTCATTCAAATGCAAACACAAGCACTTGTTTAAAAGAGATTGCTCAATCTGAGAATTTTGGTTCAACAACACATAGTTCTTGACTAGTCAAGATTCGCCCAATGGTGAAATCATGATAGCAAGTAGTAATATATATATAGTTTCAAGTAGTCACGTAGAAGGTTTAATTTGAAAGTGTTATTGACCGGCGATCTATAAAACAAGAGTTCCTATTTCCTAGCATGCATGTACTTTCAAGTTTGAATGTGTTTCAAAATACATTCCTTCAAGAATCTTATGAAGTCTACCATGGAACGTGGAATAAGATTTGAATTTCAACATTTTGAACAATATCCTTGGAGAATGCTGATGTGAGAAAACCGTGGTATAATATGAAATCAAAACAGCCAATTTCAACGTAGTATATGATTTTGAACAATATTTGAAAATGAAACAGCCAATGTATGTATAGATATTTTTTTCCATCCTTCTTTCTTCTTTCTAAGGCTTAGTTTGGTAAAGCTTTTACTTTTTAAAAGTAGCTTATAAAAGTTAACTTTTAAAAGATGGCTTTTTAAAAGTTGTAGCATTTATGTTTGGTAAATCAAATCAAAAACAACTTTTAATAAACATAAGTAACATCAATTGTGTTTGGTAAAATAGCTTTTAAAATTTAAAAATACTATAATAGACATAGATGCAAACATTAAATTTGAAAATTAGTTAACATATGAGGTTATATTAGACTTTTAAATTTTGAAAAGCACAAGCCAGCTTTGAAAAGCTCCCTCCTAGGTGCTTTCAAAAGCACCCCTAACTTTTAAAAGCCGCAAGCACAAGCACTTGAGCTTTTTAATTTACCAAACGCAAAATGACGTGCTTGTGCTTTTTAAAAGCACAAGCACCTCCTGAAAAAGCTTTACCAAACCCAGCCTAAGTATACTATTTCATCCTTCTTAAATTAATCTTCTGTTTTGTTTTTAAAGCTCATTAAAAAAGGAATGTATTGAATACACATTTTTCTATTTATATTAAGAATTGTGTTATATATAGGATTTAACAACCTTGTGCCCTAAAGATAAATATTAATATTATAAATTGAAAAAAATATATATATTAAAAATACAAAAAAAAAACTTAAGTTTTTAATATATTTATTTTGTATTTATTAAAAAATAATCATTTTATTATATATCTTTAGACACATATTAGTTAAATTTTTAATTGTTTTATATTTTAAAAATATATTTTAATGATATAATAATATTTTTAAATTTTTATGTATTTAATGTATTAAAAATATAAAAAAGTATTTTATCAATAACTTGAACAAAATAATTTCTTTTGCGATACTCTTAAAATATGTCTTTTAGCAAGACTCTTATATTAATTTTTTAATAACTCAGAATTAAATGAAAGAAAAAGTTAGGGGTAAACATAACAACTATGTCAAACGATCGGTAGAATAATAATTTGCTTAGAATTTTGTATGTTCCTTTTTTCCTTTAAGTTGATTCCCTGCGCAGCTGCACCAGTATTTTGTGATAAATGATAATACATAAGCACGTACATAAAAAGATTTTAATCTTTTTTCTTGGGTTACATATAACATATCTCATTATTAACTAAATATCTTAGCGTTAAATCCACGTGTTTCCTGGTGAGTTTGTGAGAGGTAGGAAACGAAAAGAATAGGGAGAGAGAACCTAATATAAGAAGAAAATTACAAAGAAGGCAAAGTCAATAATGTAGAGTATGATGAGAGAATAAACGCACTAGGCTCCAAAGAAGATTAATTAATTGCCCCCACACGCTTAATGTGTATTTAGCCAATTTAACCAGACCATAGTAAAATGCTCCTTAATCCCTTCTAATAGTGATTCACCAATTCAGGTTCTTCACCTTTTATAATTAGAAGGCGTCATCTTCCGGACTCAATAATATTAATATCCCAAAAATGTTAAGCTAATGTTTGCCGCTTTTTATGACAAGTTGACAACAAATTATTCAAATGATTTACTATTCCTTTTTTTATTATTATTATTTTTTTTATCTTTAGCTCAGACAAATTGACACGCTAAACCGCAATTAGTCCCTACGGATCTCCACGTATACGAAAATCAAACTTTGAAACATTTCTTTTATCTCATCAACCAAATTCAACTTGCTGTTAGGTTAAGGGGGAGAAATTAAAAGAAAAAAATTACAAAATATAACTAATTAATTAATTAATTAGACGATTTCACTTTACACAAAGTCTCATATTAATGATGAGAGCTTGAAGGGGGGCGAAAAGTAAGTATATTTTTTTTTGAAGAGTGGAAACAAAAAACACCCTAACTATTACTAGCTAGAATAGGTCATGCCCCCTAAACGAAAAGAAAGATGATGGGTCAAATTAATACAAAACATTGTAGACCCACCAAATCATTTCCCTAACCACCATATCTTAGACCATACTTTGATCGCAGAATTCATGGGTACGCTATTACACCCTATTAGTATTTTCAATTTGGGGGTGCGTTTCTTTTGTCCCAAACGATGTCGTTTGTTTCGTCTTAGGCGTGCACGTCACGACCTGGGACGGAAGACAGGAGGAGCAGCGGCCCAGGGCCCAATTGGAATGGGCCGAGTGTGGTGATGGGGTTGTGGCATCTGATGATGACGCGTGGCGGGATCGACGGCTGAGGGAGGAACAGCGACGCGCTCACACGAAGGGCACATGGTGAGGGTAGTTGGCGGACTCATCTGCATGTAGAACTGAGGGGAAAGCTTGAGTGCTCTCAGTTCTTGAACCTCCTTCTGTAGTCTCCTATTCTCCTCCGTTAGATTCTCACAGCATCTCTTTAGAAACTCACAGTCAACCTCTGTTTGCTTCAGCTTCGTCCTGAAAAATGAAATAAACCGTAAATAAATAAAGTGATAAATAAATAAATAAATAAAAGAGGTGGAGGAAAGTGTGAAATACCAACCTTGCCCTTCTGTTTTGGAACCAGACTTCAACTTGTCTTGCGCGAAGGCCAAGCTGCTTTGCCAGTGCTAACTTTTGCTTCTGCAGAAGAAGGCATAGGTAAGAGACAAAAACATAGGAGTGATGAAGGTTTTTAATTTGAGTATGGTGGTGGTTGCTTACGGGGTTGAGAGTGTTGTGTTCTTTGAAACTCTCTTCCAGGACAGCGGATTGGTCCTTAGAGAGCCTGAGCTTCTTGCGGGAGGTTTCACCGTCTTCTTCGTCGGAGATGCCTCTGGAAGAAGCTCTCTCCGTGTCGTGATCTTCGCCATTATTTTGTTCTCTCTCGCTGCTCCTCTTGCCGCTCACGCTCGAAACTGTGCTGTTCGGCGACGACACTCCGGCGTCGTCTTCGCAGTCCACGCCGGACGGCAAGCTGTTCACGTCGATCCCCCGGAGGAGGAACGATCCACCTTCAGCACTACCCCTGCATGTCTCCGAATCTCGATTATCTGCATGTGAAACAACAAATCTTAATTAAGAAAAAAGCAGGAGGGTGAAGAAAGAGGTTGTTTTTTAGGAACGTAAGCAGGCCACGCATGCTACTTTTAATTGAGGCAAAGAAAAAAGGGACCAGATCCGAATAAACTAGAAGCATGCATGTAAGGGAGAAAAAGGTAAAAGAAAGAATAATCGAAAAAAAATACCCACCTGAAGAATTGAAGGGTTGGTTGTTCCAAGAAGGGGTTTTGTAGGGAGAAGGGATGAGATTGAGTTGTTGTTGAGGGAAGCTCAAACTTAGGCTGAGCCCCAAATCTTGGTTTTCCATGGTCATGAGAGTGAGAGAGAGGTTTGGGGTGGTTTGTTTGGAGAGAGGTTAGAGAGGAGAGGGGGGATTATATAGAAAGTAGTGGGGAAGTGGTGGTGTGTTGAGTGATGTCAGGGACAGGGTAGGGGGCAATTATGAATAATCAGAATCATGGGTGTTGCCCCCCAAATAATAATAATACTCACCCTTTTCTTTTGATTCTTCTCTCTCTCCTTTTATTACTCATTTTCATTAACTCTCTCCACCCACTTTCTTCATCTCACACCCCCTTTGACCATTTGGTAAAATACATAGGCTCTTTTCACACCTTACACCTTTTCTTCCTCACAACCAAACGAATTTACAAATGCTCATTTTTATTCTAATTAATTTTAATATATTCACAATATAAAAATGTATTTAGATTAATTTTTTAAAATGGTAAATTTAAAATTAAATATTTTTGTTAATATGATAATAAAATATTAATTTTTAATGTAAAAACTTTTTAAATTCATATATAAAAATCATATTTGATGACATTAATTCAAGAAATTTGAGAAAAATTATTTCCTATTATATTCCCCATGATGCTAATTATCAGTGCAAAGTATATAAAGTTTAAAGTATTTTATTCATCTTTTTGCTATTTGTTATACTTATTTCTATGAACAATTTTAAAAAATTTATAATTCAAATGCATAGTAATTAAATGGAGTTAATGTATAAGGATAAAAATGAACATATCTCAATTATTAAGAAGAAATTACACAAATTAAATATTAAAGTTATTTTAAAAGTATTTCTAATTATCCACATAACTTTTAAAATTAAATTCTATATTTTTATTTATTTATTAATTTATCACTTTTTTAAGAGAAATTGGTAATTTGGAATAAAGGTAATATAGTTTTTTCATTATTAAAATAATTAGATATTAAAACTTAAATATTGAATAATAATTTAGTAATTACAACTTCCTTTGATAAACTTTGAAAATGTATATTTAAATATAATACTCAAAATTATATAAAAATGCTATTTTAAAAAAGTACTAATTTAATTTCTCTTACATACATCGCTTATGCTCTTAGTACAACTCTATTTATTTATAATAAAAAAGATAAAATGTTGTTTTCCCACTAAGAAAATATAGTGACAAGAGGTCATTCAAATCTAGGTGCACATAATATCATTAAATGATTATTACAAAACTACTTATTCAATTAACACATGCTCATAGTGGCACTAGTACATTTTAAAACCAAGTGGTTTTGTTTTCCTACTTATTCAAATTAAAAATTATTATTCTTTTGACACTAAAATTCTAAAAGCTATATATCAGAAATAAGGTCATCAATTGATATTGACACGGAATCTCTTTGTTTTCGTTTCATGATGACTGCAAGATGCATGTACAAATGCGAGGCATTAATAATTGTAGTTTGAATATTGCCAAAGATCTCCATCTTTTACAATGAGAAAATAATTGAACCGTTTATTGGGATTAAAATAGGAAGGAGGGATGGTGCACTTAAATTCCTTTATTAGGCAAATCCAACAAGCCCGTAATAAACCCACATGGTTTCCATTCCATACTGTCCACAGTACCGAATTGCAATAAACAATTTTTTTTATCAAAGAATACTCGAATTCGCGATCTCTTAAATAAATATGGAGAGACTATATCAATTAAGTCTTTAAAAAAATTAATTTCAATATACTAATAATATAAAATATTTTATATAATAATTTAATTATATTAATTTTTTAATAATTATAAAAAATTATTTTTATCAACTTAAAATTATATAATTAATTATATATATAAAATTATTTTATACTGATAATATATTAAATTATTAAAAATGGCTAAAAAGGATTCTGGATAAAATTGCCATCGATGAAAATTATATTTTTTATTAAATATTTTAAGAGAAATATTAAAAATTATCAAAATTTATTATTTTTAATTATTATTTAGTTATCAACTCAATTTTTTTAGTTTAGTAATCTAACAACATATTTTATATATCTTATATTTTAAATATTAATAACTAATTGATAATAAAAAATAATAAATTTTGATAATTTTTTAAATTTTAATTAATATTTAATTGTCTGAAAATAAAAGCAGAAAATGAATGAAATATTTTCTCCTAAAGGAAAAGATAAGGTGGCTCCAAGTATGAACGGCTTAGGTGAAGTGTCACTGTAAGAAACATCATCATCATGTATCCATTGACTTGTTTTTTACAATTTACAGCACTCATTGTCCAATTCAACGAAGCTAGGTAATGGTCATGATTGGATTGGGTTGGATGAACCAAACAGATAACCTTTTCATCTTATTTTTCTTGTCCCATGCTGGGTCCCTATTATACCATCATGTTATTAATTATTGTATTATTTTATAATATTGTATCCCTTACCCTATGTGACACTCATATACACATATCGTGCGGTTACCATGCGAGGGCCCTCCCCACCCATCAACACCATTTTCTCAAACCTTTTTTCCCCTTCCAACAACCATCTCTTGTGAGTTTTCCACACCTGAAACATAAACTTTTTATTTACACATTTACTTTAGGAATCATCTATCTTTTTATCTTTTAATATTATGCCTAATAATCTTCCTATTTTCTAGAGAAAGACAAAAATAAATATAAAATTGATTTTTAAAAGTATTACAAATTAATTTTAATATACTAATAATATAAATAATTTTTCAAAAGTAACTAATTAAAATATTGTTATATATAACTGAAATAATAAATTTAAATATTAGTGACTTTTAATAATATAATAATATATTAGTGATATTTTGTATAAAACTCTTTTAGTCTGCCTATCTATAAAAATTTAATTTATAAGAAATCCAAAATTTTAAAGGTGCATTTGATTTGCATTTTTATTTTCTGTTTTTATTTTTAGTGTTAGTATTTTTTGCTTTCTAGATTTTATAAAGAAAAAAATAAAAATAGTAAAAATAATAAAATTTTATTTTCTGTTTTCACTTTTTTGTTTTCTTTTTTTTTTCATAAAATTCAAAAAACTCTGAAAATGAAAATAGAAAATAAAAATACAAACTAATTAAATGCACCCTAAAAATGTGTAATTAGCTGTTAGCTACTTAGCTATGATGTAGGAACACAACACAACACGAAATATATAGACACACTAATTTGAAATTCTTATAAATCTTTTAGATAAGTTATAATTATATTTTGATATTTTATTGATATAAAATATTTTAAATCTTTTTTATTTTAATAATTAATAATACATATTATTTTTAAATTTATTTCAATAATACATGTTAAGAATAAGACTAAATACTCTGATACATGATAGTATTTAAAAATATTCAAAAGTGTCTTAATAATAATTTTTTTTTATTTTAAGACACAATTAGATATAAAAGACACACATATTGGATAAATAACAACAAATATCGTATCTAAAATATATTTGACACACAAACATAATAAATTAGCAAAATATTCGTACTTCATGGATGGTTAATTAGTTTGCAAAAAAAATTCATTACTTCCTCCTTCCGTTCCTTATAAGCTCATAATTATGGTTTATCTATCCTAAATTATTTTTACTAAGAGCGATGAATTTTTTGTTAATTAAATAATTTTTTAACTTTTATTTATTATTTTATATAAATAATTTAAATTTAAAATAATTTATTTTTAATTTTTAATAAGAAATTAATTTTTAAAAAACATCATAGTCCTTATTTTTCTCAAAGTGCACGATCATACGTCCACAATAAAAACTTTTTGAGTGTGATAAGTAACTTACTAGTACTAGTTAATTAACTACTAACACCTCTTTTGGTTATAAAAAAAAAGTGATTTTTTGATAAATGAAAAGAAAGAAGAAGTTAATAATTGACTATTGACATAAAAGTAAATGTGATGATAGATTTGGATTTATAATGAGAAGAAACGGAGAGGGGGAGAGGCGTTGGGGACAAGTGCGAGTGGAGTTCACGTGGGGGATGAGAGATGCGGAAAAGAAGGAAGCGTGGAATGGGAAAACTGCCCCCCCTAGTCACGTGGACCAACATGCTTGGCTTCAGGACACGTGCTTCAACACCCGCTTCCATCTCACTAATTCTGTTCACTACGTGGGGCCCCCTCCTCTCCTTCCCTTACAAATTCCTGGGTGTCATCCTGTCCCTTCACGCACCGACATCTTCCACATCACAATCATTTGAACTTCATTATTTCTATCAAGATAGTTACACTACTCTTTATATTAAGGTTAATTTAATTTCTAGATAAAATATAAATACTCAGATGCAATTAACTCGTAGTTGAAAATAGTTAAATAATAATAAATTATTTAATATAATATATGTTAATATTTTAATTATTATTTTTATATACAAATTATTTTAACAATTTCTATGTAATTAAGTAGTCAATTTTCTCGGTTTTTATTCGCGACACTTTTATATTTTAACTTTTAAGTGTCTCGCAGATATTTATTAAAATTATTATAATGTTCGTTAGTCGTCTTCCGAACAGGTCGGGTAGATAGAAGATGCAAAAATGGATAGGCGAGGATGTCCTTGGTCCTGGTCGCACTGATTGTGGGTCTGCCGAACTAGCGAGCACTTGTGCTGGTGAACGGACGAGGGGGGTGCCACCTGCAAAGACACTCCGACGCTCAAGTCAGCAATATGCAGGCGGGCAGAATAAGGGGGGGAGAGAATGTGACGTACCTCGGGGGAAGAGCCAATCTTCCCCTTATATACATGTCAGTAGTGGGCCCCTCATGGGACAGGCCCATATTCCCAAGGACGCTGTCCTGCAGCCGTGTGTGAGCTGTACAGGACGCGTGTCCGGGTCGGTTGGGGGGCGCGTGTCCGGGTCGGGTATTGCTTGGGTCGGGTCGGCCCGTGTTGGTTTTGGGCCGGGCCGTAACAGTGCCCCCACGCGCCAATGGTAGTCGTGAGAGCTACCAATGGTATGTCGTCTCGCATCTCGTCTGGTCGGCCGCTCGTGGAAAGGATGTGCCCCCAACGCGCGTCTCTTGGTTGTTCAAACAACCGTTTCTTTGCTTCGTTTCCTGTGCCGAGCATTGAATGCTCATAATGGGGTAAAAACCCCGTTTGAAAAGACCATTTAGCCCCCGGGCGTTTCGCGCTCTGGAGGCAGTTTTTAAACGAGTGGTTTTGACATTTCTGCACTTTATGCACTTTTTTCGCACTCCCTATTCTCCCTTCTTCCTCCTTACTACAAGGCTTTGCTGTGGTGCCTCCGTTCGTGTTTCTTGCATTTTCCCAGATTCAACTTCGTGTTTCTTTCATCAATTCAGGTAACTTTTGGATCGTCCCCTTTTTATGCATTATTTCTGTATGCTTGTTGTTTGGTTCTTTGAAGTTATCGTGTAGCCTCTTAGTCGCGAGTAGACGTGTTAGGGGGAAAAGTACCATTCCAGGGTAGGTTTGTTCTTGCTCTTTTAGAAATTTTAGTCTTGTTTGGCCTTAGTCGGGAAGTCGTGAGGGTGGTGTGTGTGTTCGGCTTGAGCAACCGATCCTTTAGACTAACTGGATGGTACCCCCATGTAGGTATGGCTCGCACGGTCTCCCGGGCATCCGTTAACCCCGCGGCGTACGACCAATATGCTTGGGTCGTCTCTGATGTAAGGGAGTCACCCAACCAAATGGGCGAAGAGGAGCTCACCGAGTTCCGACAAGCCGGGTATTTGTGCGGCGGGACTGACGAGGAGGCCAACTACCACGTCTTCGTCCCGGCTCCTCACGAGCGTTTGTACGAAATCAACTTCCAACCCCGCCAGGTCACCGACTGGATTTGGTTCTATAAAGCCATGTTCACTCAGGTCGGGGTCCGCATTCCGTTCTCCGCCTTTCAGATGGCACTCTTAAACCGAATCTCCGTGTCACCGTCGCAGTTGCATCCGAACAGTTGGGCTTCTATCCGCTGTTTCGAGATGGTCTGTGAATATCTCGAACTGCCGGTGTCCGTGGACGTTTTTCTCTTTTTCTTCACCCTTACAAACCCTACCAAGGAGGGAAAACATAGAAAAGGGTTCATGTCCTTCCGTGCTGCCCAGGGTCAGAAGATCTTCGGTTTGTTTGAAGATTCCTATCATGGGTTTAAGGACAAGTATTTTAAGGTCCGCCCTGCCAAAGGTCGTCACCCCTTTTGGTTGTCTTTGGAGGGGGTACGGCTCATCCCGACTTATTGGAGCTTCGGGGCAGGGTCCAATAGTTTTATTAAGGTAAATTATAAAAGCATGTCGGCAGTAGATAAGCAGATTGCCGAGGTGCTAAACGCAGTTTTTGGGAAGAACCCGGTAAATCCCCATCTCCTCATGGGTGACAGGGAGTCCGGCCGTAATTATATTTGTGAGGAGTTTTTCTCTTTGCCCTTTGTCTTTTTTCCTTTTATTGATATTGTGTGGCGACTAACCGACCTTCTTTGTTTTCCTGCAGTAGATATGTCTGCGTCGGTGACGGGCCTTGCCGACTTGTTTCAAACCTTTCTTGCCGGTGGTGATGACGAGGAGGGTGACGAGCAGCCTACCCCCGGGGGACCTGATGCTCCTCCGGAGGGCCAGGATGCTCCCGATCAGAGGGCCGCAACCGACGGGATCGGAACCTCGGCTCAGGGCGCCATGGTGGAAGGTGGCAAGGCGGTCCACGTTTCCCCTATCCGTGAGGTGTCCGGGATTGGGGGTTCGGTGCCCACTCCGGATGACGAGGAGGAGGTGGTAGAAGTCTCCGGCCTGAAGAGAAAGAGAAAGAAGACATCCACGGCGTCGTCTAGTCCTGAGGGTGTCCTTACCGTTATGGAAAGGAATTTTGACGCCTCAAAATTTATAGACACCCAGCTGATCCCTGGTACCGAGGACTACTTCCACGAGTCTTCCCTTGCCGGTCAAGCGAGGTGGATGTACCGAACACTTCTGCGGGGGGCCGTGATAGCCCGGAAGGCTGAGTTTGAGCTGTCCGGGATGGAGTCTCTTCGTCGGAAGTTGGACTCCGCTGGGAAGGCCAACAATGATTTGAAAAGTGAAGTGGAAACTCTCCGGGAGCAGTTGACTCAAACTTCGGAGAAGTTGGATGCCGCCGAGAAGAAAACTACCGCCGCTGAGCAGAAAGCTACCTCCGCCGAACAAAAATTAACAGCTGCCGAGAAGAAACAGAAAGAGTCGGACGCGACGATTGAACGTCTGGTCGAGCGTGAGATGGCTCTGGAGAAACAGGTCGGCGAAGCGTAGAAGCGTACGGCCGAAGTCGAGAAGGAGAAGCAGGCCGTGGAGGCCGAACTGGCAACATGGAAGGCCAAGTACAAAGACGTCGTCAAACAGGGTAAAGGTGCGATTTTGGGCACCGAGGAAGCCCTGAAGGCTCAAATTAAAATTGTTGCCCCTGAGTTCGACACGTCGGCAATTGGCGTTTTTAAGATTATTAAGGATGGCCAGGTTGTTGATGTTCCGAAGAAATGAACTCTTTGTTTCATCGTTTTTGTTTAGCCGTTTTGTTTTGGCTTGTAGACAGTTGTTTTTAGCCGTTTTGGCTTATGCGAATAGTTTAATCTTAGCCGTTTTAATTTTGGCTTGTGAATAATGACTCTTTGGTCGCTTGCTCGTGTTGTCACGATGAAGTTTTTCTTACTTGTCCGATCGTTATCGTTTTTAGTAACCGTTTTTGGTTTATAGTTGTTTATATCGGCGGCTCGTGGGCTCTCGTGTAGTTGTTCGTTACAACGGTAGTTGATGGCCTCCCGGGGTGATCAGTCCCGGGTTGGGTGTCGTTGCTAGTCACGACAAGATGATTTATCTGAAAAACGGAGGTAAAATAGAATGGAGAATTTGCACAAGTGTATCTTATTCGGTATCCACATAAAAGACTTGAAAGTTACTATGAAGTTCAAATGACAAATTAACTACTTAGCTAGATTAGCCGGCAGGTCGCTCCGTCCTCTAGGAGTAGAATCTTCTAAGGTTGTCCGCGTTCCAAGTTCTCGGGACTTCCTTGCCGTCGAGTCTTTCTAGTTTGAATGCTCCTTTTCCCATCACTTTCTTGACTCTATATGGGCCTTCCCAGTTGGCCGCCAGCTTGCCTTCTCCGGGGGTCGGCAGGCCGATATCATTTCGCCTCAGGACGAGGTCGTTTGGCTCGAATTCCCTCTTGAGCACTTTGGTGTTGTAGCGGAGCGCCACTCTTTGTTTTAGCGCCGTTTCTGTCAAGTGGGCCATTTCTCGGGCTTCCTCTATCAGGTCCTTTTCTACGGCTTCCTCCACCCCTTTCAAAAGAAGTCGTGGGCTTGGTTCTCCGATTTCTACGGGTATTACCGCGTCCACCCCGTACGTTAACCGGAAAGGAGTTTCCTTGGTGGAGGACTGCTCGGTCGTTCGGTAAGACCAGAGGACCGATGCCAGCTCGTCGGCCCAAGCACCCTTTTTGTTGTCCAACCTCTTCTTTAGCCCTGAAAGGATAACCTTGTTGGCGGACTCCACTTGTCCGTTCGTCCGAGGGTGTTCTACCGAAGAGAACCTTTGCCTTATACCTAGGCCGTTGAGAAATTCTGTGAACTTTTTGTCGGCAAACTGTGTGCCGTTGTCCGAGATGACGACTTCTGGTATCCCGAACCGTGTTATCACCTGCCTCCACATGAATTTTCTGCAATTGGCTGAGGATATGCTAGCCAATGGTTCGGCTTCTATCCATTTGGTATAGTAATCAATTGCCACTATGAGGTATTTGACCTGCCCAGGGCCGACAGGGAAGGGCCCTAAGAGGTCGATTCCCCACTGAGCGAACGGCCGGGAAGTCGTCAGCAAGCTCAACTCGTTTGCTGGTGCTTTGGCAAAGTTGGCGTTCTGTTGGCACTTTATGCACTTTTTGACAAACTCTTTGGAATCTGCCATCATCGACGGCCAGTAGTACCCAGCTCGGATCAACTTCCTTGCTAGGGCTTTTCCTCCGATGTGGTGCCCACAGCAGCCCTCGTGGACTTCCCTGAGGACGTAGTCCGTTTGGTCGGGGTGTAGGCACTTCAGTAGGGGTTGGCTGAGCCCTTTCCTAAACAGCTGTCCTTGGATGACGGCGTATTTGGCCGCTTCCCTCCTTAATTTCACCGCGTCTTTTTCGTCACCAGGGACTCGGCCGTGTTCTAGGTAGTTGGTGATGGGGTCTAGCCATGAAGAACTTAGGGTTGTTATGTGTAGTGCAATTGCAGGTTCCCTTGTGATGCCTTGGATGAGAGACCGGTTTCCCTCCCCCGGCTTCGTGCTGGCTAATTTTTGATAGGAGGTCTGCTCGTGTGTTCCTTTCTCTGGGTACATGCTGGACCGTGACCTCGTCGAACTTTTGGCTCAAGCTTTTGACCTTTTCCAAGTACTTCTGCAACAAGGGGTCCTTGGCTTGATAGCTGCCGTTTACTTGGGAAGTGACGACTTGGGAATCGCTGCATACTTCCAGTCTTTTTGCGCCGACCTCTGTTGCTAGGGTCAAGCCTCCTATGAGGGCTTCGTATTCTGCTAGGTTGTTCGAGATGGGAAACTCGAATCTGACCGACTGTTCGTATACGACCCCGTTTGGACTTTCTAGGATGATCCCGGCTCCTCCGAAGGTCTGGTTGGAGGCCCCGTCCACATGGAGCTTCCACCGTGTACCCATGTCTTCGCCTGGGTCTCCTGTTACTTCAACCAGAAAATCCGCCATGGCTTGCGCCTTGATGGCTTGCCGGGGCTCGTACCGTATGTCATATTGAGAGAGTTCGATGGACCAAGTCATCATTCTTCCCGCCAGGTCGGGTTTCTGGAGAACTTGCCGAATCCCCTGGTCCGTTCTGACAATCACTTGGTGACTTTGGAAGTATTGTTTTAACCTTCTCGAGGAAGTTAGGAGTGCCAAAGCCAGCTTTTCCAACTTGCTGTATCTTAATTCTGCTCCTTGTAGGGCCCTGCTTATGAAGTAAACTGGTTGTTGGGCTTTCCCGTCCTCCCGTATCAGTACTGCGGCCAGGGCTTCGCTTGTTATAGCGAGGTATAGGTATAGTGGTTCCCCGTCTCTTGGCTTCCCGAGGACGGGAGGTGCCGCTAGGATTTCCTTGAAGTGTTGAAAGGCTTCTTCGCACGCGGATGTCCACTCAAATGCCATCCCTTTCTTCATGAGGTTGAAGAATGGCAGGGCCTTTGTCGCCGAGGCCCCGAGAAACCGGGAAAGCGATGTCAATCGCCCTGCCAACCTCTGGACGTCTTTGACACAGCCCGGGCTCTTCATCTGAAGTATTGCCTGGCATTTCTCCGGGTTGGCTTCTACCCCTCTCTGAGTTATCATAAATCCCAGGAATTTGCCGGCTTCCATGGCGAAGGCGCACTTGAGGGGGTTCAGCCTCATACCATGTTGACGAAGGGACGCAAACACACTTGCCAGGTCGTTTAGGAGGTCGTCAGGTCGTGTTGTTTTTGCCAGGATGTCGTCCACGTAAACTTCGACCGTTTTCCCTATGAGGTCGTGGAATATCCTGTTCATCAGTCTTTGATATGTCGCCCCTGCATTTTTCAAGCCAAACGGCATTACCTTGTAGCAGAAAGTTCCTCCTGGCGTTATGAACGCCGTTTTGTCTTCGTCTGGTCGGTGCATCGGTATCTGATTGTAACCGGAGTAGGCGTCCATGAAACTCAGATATCGGTACCCCGCCGCGGCGTCGACGAGTGCATCTATGTTGGGGAGGGGGAAGCAATCTTTGGGGCATGCTTTGTTAAGGTCAGAGTATTCCACGCACATTCTCCATCTGCCATTGTGTTTTTTCACCAATACCACGTTTGAGAGCCACGTCGAGTAGTCCACTTCTCGTATGAAGCCTGCTTCTAGGAGGCCGGCCGTTTGCTTGGCTACCTCCTCTGCTCTTTCCGCCGACATCTTTCTCCTTCGTTGAGCCACTGGGCGTGCTTCCGGCTTGACGGCTAGGTGATGTGAGATGATTTGTGGATCTATGCCCGGCATGTCGGCTGGTGTCCATGCGAACAAGTCCTTGTTGGCTCTTATCATTTCGATCAAGGGCTCCTTCAGTTCATGTGGGAGGTTCTTGTTAACGAAAGTGAACTTTTCCCCTTCGTCACCGATGCTAAATTTTTCCAGGTCCCCTTCTGGTTCCGGCCTCGGCTTGTCCTCGACTCTGGCATCAAGGTCGGCTAGGAATACGCCAGATGCTTCTTTGGACTTCTTTCTGAGGGAGAGGCTGGCGTTGTCGCAAGCGACCGCCGTCTCGAGGTCTCCTCTTATGGTCCCTATGGATCCATCATCGGTGACAAACTTCATAACCAGCAGCTTGGTATTGATTATGGCTTCAAAATCATTGATTGTTTTTCTTCCCAAGATGATGTTGTAGGCTGTGGAGTCTCGGAGGATTACGAACTCGGCCATCGCCGATCTCCGGCCTTGTACCTGTCCCACCGAGATTGGTAAGGAAATAACTCCGTCTGGTTTGATGAAGTGGTCGCCTAACCCGATAACCCCGTGCTGGTGTGTCGTCAGGTCGGCATCCTTCAGCCCCAGTGCGTCGAACACGTTGCGGAACATGATGTTTGAATCAGCTCCTGTGTCGACAAGGATCCGTTTGACGAGGCCGGTTCCCACTCTGGCCGTTATGACCATGGGAGGGTTTTCCGGGGCGTCGCTGAACCATTGGTCTTCTGGGCCAAAAGAAATGAACGGGGGTTTTTTGGTACTCTGCATTGGTGGAGATGAGATCGCCAGGACCTTGGCGTCTTTCTTGTGTGCCGATCGGGACTTTGGTGCTGTGTTCTTTGCCGTTACCACGTTTATTACAGTGAGGCCGTGGTCTCTGTCTTCGGGCTCCTGTCGCCGCTTGGCCGAGCGTGTCTTGCCTTCCTCGTCTTGGTCACGATAACGCCTTCTCGGCTCCCTGATGAGATGGGAGAACGCTGCCAGCTTTCCTTCTCTTATTGCTTGTTCTAATGCGTCCTTCAGGTCGAAACAGTTCTGCGTTTGATGGCCATATCCCTTATGGTAATCGCAATAAATGTTCTTGTTTCCACCCGTGCGGTCCTTGAGTGGTCGGGGCTTCGGAAGAATTCCCTTTTCAGCTATTTGTTGATAGACTTCCACGATGGGGAGGGCGAGTGGGGTGTAGTTAGTAAACTTCCCGACTCGAGGGAACGGCCTAGGTGCTTTGTTTGACGCCACCTCCCTGGCCTTTTCTTTTGCTCTCTCCCCGTCGCCACCGAACTGACGAGCCTGGCCGTAACCGGACTGCCGCTTATTGGCAGCCACGACTCGGCTGACTTCCTCATCGTTTATGTACTCTTTGGCCACCGTTTGGATTTCATGCATCGTCCAAACCGGCTTCGTGGTAAGGTGCTTTCGGAAGTTCTCGTTGAGGAGGCCGTTCGTTAGGCAGAGACTGGCCACCGAGTCGGTTAAGCCGTCGATTTCCAAGCATTCGTCGTTGAACCGATCTAAGTACCTCCTGGTCGGCTCTCCCTGTCTTTGGGTTACCCCGAGAAGGTTGATAGGATGCTTGGCCTTTGCTATTCGCGTTGTGAATTGAGCCAGGAATGCGCGGCTGATGTCTGAGAAATTGTAGATGGAACCTTGAGGGAGGCCGTTAAACCATCTAATCGCTGGTCCTGCTAGGGTCACCGGGAAGGCGCGGCATCTTACTTCGTCGCCTACTCCCTCTAGATTCATCCTGGCCTCAAAGGCCGTGAGGTGTTCTAGAGGGTCTTGAGTTCCGTCGTACCTCATGTCCGTCGGCTTGTCGAAGTGTTTCGGCAGCCGGACCTCGAGGATAGATCGGTGGAACGGGGTGGCGCCCATTATCACGGGTTGTCGTGTTCTTCCGTCTTCGCGACCTCTTGTCGCTCGATGGGTCGGTCCGCCGCGGGAGTAAATGATCGTGTCATTTCGTCTCCTCACTATGGGTGACTCCTCCCGCGAGCTCTCCGCTTCCGTCCGCGGGCGGCTTCGGTAAGAGTCTTCCTCCTCGCTCCCGGGAGACGGGGTATAGTTCGGATCGGTAGAGCGTCCGTCCCGCTCCCGGTCGGCAAGCTGCCGCTCCAGGTTCTGGACTCTGTGGCGTAGCTCTTGCATTATTATGGCGCTATCGCCGCCCGTTCCTCCGAATGGTCGTGTCCTCGTGCGTCGATGGGGGGACCTTCGCCGCCCCCCTTGAGAGGCGACGGAGGCTGCCCCCTCTGCTCCGGCAGCTCGGCCTTGGTCGCCGGGACCCAGTGCAACTTCCATCTAGACGATCCCCACAGACGGCGCCAATGTTCGTTAGTCGTCTTCCGAACAGGTCGGGTGGATAGAAGATGCAAAAATGGATAGGCGAGGATGTCCTTGGTCCTGGTCGCACTGATTGTGGGTCTGCCGAACTAGCGAGCACTTGTGCTGGTGAACGGACGAGGGGGGTGCTACCTGCAAAGACACTCCGACGCTCAAGTCAGCAATATGCAGGCGGGCAGAATAAGGGGGGAGAGAATGTGACGTACCTCGGGGGAAGAGCCAATCTTCCCCTTATATACATGTCAGTAGTGGGCCCCTCATGGGACAGGCCCATATTCCCAAGGACGCTGTCCTGCAGCCGTGTGTGAGCTGTACAGGACGCGTGTCCGGATCGGTTGGGGGGCGCGTGTCCGGGTCAGGTATTGCTTGGGTCGGGTCGGCCCGTGTTGGTTTTGGGCCGGGCCGTAACATATAAATAAAAATTTTGATGAAAATATTATTTTTATGTTGTTTTTATAAGTTTTATTTTATATAATTAAAAAATAATATTTTTATTTTAAAAAAGTAAGCATTTTAATTTAGTAAAAATCTTTTTATTTGATAACTTTTTGAGATATATAAATGTATTAGTTAGAATTATTCTCTCCATTTTTAAAATGGTTTATGGTTAAAATTTTATAAATAGATAATAATATGCCTAATACTCTCCTTGAATACATGAACACATAATATACAGCTATGGATCTTATTAGAAAGCTAGGATGGAGTCCGGTTAAACTTTATCACATTCTAAAGGTAAAAATTTAAAAATAAATGTAAACTACTTATAAAATTAAATGGTAAGCATAAATATTTAAAAGACAATATTTTTCTTTTGTACATATCTTATATTTAGGCTAATAGTAATTATTTTTTATTAGAAATATTAGCTCTCTACTATTTTCTGTACGTGAATGTTTAATCTATATATTACTCAACTTTTTATAAAAAATATTAGGTTTATTTAACTTAATAATCATAATTTTATATATAATATTTATAATAAAATATGTATTAGATTTATAATTACTAACTTATTGCAACAATAATTAAAAAATATATAATAGAAAAACAATATATAAAAAAGAAAAAAATTAATTCTAATTCTCTTTGACCACTATTCATTTGACCGAAGTAATTTTAGAAAAATATATTTCTTTCAAAAATGACAAAAAAAAAAGGTTCTCACCCCAATCATATCATGCTCTTACTTTGTTTCCTCTCAACTTTATCATAGATTCATTAATAAACCATTTTGTTAAGAACTAAAAATTGTGGATTACACAAAAATATATGCGCGTAAGGAATATGTCCGTCAATAGAATAGATTTGAAAGAAAAAAGACAGAGAAAATAACTTGAATAAAATTAAACTGTTCGACCAAATTAATTGGATCGCGTGAAATCGTGAATAATTCATTATGATATCGTCATGATCATCATAATGATAATGACACATGGTAGATGTAATTTTAATTATTTGCGGGAGTATGTTTAGTCTTTTTTCAATATATGTTTCTTTCAAAAAATCTCGCGGTCTCAAACTTTATTTCATCAACTGCTACGTTCCTGGTTCCTAGATTGGAGTCTGAACTAATAAAGAAGGTGAAGGAGGTGATATGATGTTTCACAAACCCAAGTACATCATCACGAACCGTAGGATTTCAAATTGTCTTTTGCCAGAAATAATTGTTCATTTTATGGGTGTTATAGATACCTAACTTAATTAGTTAGTAATTAATTAGTCATTTTTTTTACTGTATAACAGTTAGTTAGACTCATATATATATATATATAATATCTTACTTGTAATTATTCACTTAGTCAATGAAATTATTCTTTTTTTTTATTCTCTTTCACATTCTAAATATGGTATTAGATGTAATTCTTCTTCACACTTTCGCATTATTCTTTCCCTTCATTCTTTGATTTTTCTCAGAAAAATTTCTTGATTTTTCATTTCTCTTTGTCACTCTTTCTCGTTTCGATAAGAACCTTCTCGCTCTTTCTCTATTCTTCTACTCATCAATCAGAATGTCTGCGATTTCTGTATCCACAGTTCCTTAGGGAGATTTCAATACTCCTCGAGCTCCGGCACCGCTCTCGCTGATTCCTGATGCGTATCTGTTCCAATTCGGCGATCACCCAAGTCTCGTGCTTGTTTCACAACCCCTAAAAAAAGACAACTACGCTTCTTGGTGCAGATCGATGAGGCTTGCGTTGAGTGAAAAACGCAAAATCTGCCTCATCGATGGCTCCCTCCCGAAGCCAGATCCAGTTCTTGACCCTGCGCTCGCTGAATCGTGGCAGTGCACGAACGACATCGTCACTACGTGGTTGCTGAATGCGATCTCCAAGGATATTGCGGCAAGCGTCATCTATGCTGGATCCGCGGCTTTACTCTGGCAAGATTTGGAGACTCGCTTATCTCAGAGCAACGCACCTCGCATCTTTGAGCTGAAGAGGTCACTCATGTCTCTGACTCAAGGCTCTCTCTCGGTCTCACAGTATTTCACAAAGTTAAAGATACTTTAGGAAGAACTCAACACCTTCAAGCCAGTGGTATCTTGTTCCTGTGGTGGCGTTAAGCCGATTCAAGCCTTTCTTCTTCAAGAATATGTGATGCTGTTCCTTATGAGTCTCAATGAGAATTTGGCAAGTATTCGAAGCCAGATCCTATTGTCAGATCCATTGCCTCCGATTGAAAAAGTCTTTTCCCTTGTGTTGCAAGAGGAGAAGCAGAGAGCACTCACCTCTCCAAGCCAACATATGACTTTTGCTGTTAAACAATCTCCAAGACCCACCGTTCCTTCTTGACCCAAGGTGAAAGGGAGAAAAGATCGTCCACTCTGTGCTCATTGTGGGTTGCTGGGACATACTGAAGATAAATGTTATCGTCTCTATGGGTATCCTCCTGGATATTCCCAGAATAAGCCTGTGAATGCCACATCCCAAGTGCATCATGTTGCCAAGGTCGCTCATGATCAAGAAAGTCAAGATCCATCTCCAACATCTACATTTTCACTTATAGCGGCTCAGTACAACCAATTGATGACTCTCTTGCAAGCTCAGCAAGCTCTTTAAGACATTGAACCTGAAATTTGTGCAGGTGAAGTGTTTTTCTCATGTTATTCGAATCAAATGGCAGAGGTCAGTTCTTGGATAGTTGATTTCGGAGCTACCACTCACATCACTAATTCCTTTAACTTTTTGGAAAATTCCAAACCTCTTACAAATCATTTTGTTGCTTTACCTGACCATACCAAAATTCGTGCCTTAGCTATTGGTAATGTTGTTCTTAATTATTCTTTAATCCTTTACAATGTCATATCCATTCCTTCTTTTCGAGTTAATTTGATTTCTGTTAGTTTTTTATTGAAATTGTCTAACTGCACAGTCCTCTTTTTTGACTTAGCCTTTATCATATAGGACAGAACTTTCAAGAAAGTGATTGGCAGAGGTGATGAAACTGATGACCTGTTTCTGCTACAATTACCATTCACAGTCCATACCAGGAGTTCTGTTCATAGCTGTTAATCAATAACCAATGTTAATAGCACTATTTGGCATGCTCGTTTAGGTCACACTTCAGAAAAAAGTCTTTAACAAATTGAGTCCTTCTTTGTCCAATAAAACTCTTAAATACAATCATTCTACTTGTGAAATCTGTCCCTTAGCTAAACTCAAGCGTTTGTCTTTTCAATCCAATAATCATTTTTGTAAGAATTCCTTTGATTTGGTTCACTGTGATATTTGGGGCCCTTATAGAGCTCCAACTTATAATAACATGAGATATTTTCTTACTATTGTGGATGATTATTCCAGATTCACTTGGACTTTTTTGCTAAAATGCAAATCTGATGCTTCTCACACTCTCATCAATTTCTTTAATATGATTGAAACTCAGTTTAATACTAGGGTAAAACAGGTGAGATCAGACAATGCTGGTGAATTAATGCTCCTTGATTACCTGAATTCCAAGGACATGCTTCATCAATTCTCCTGTGTGGAGCAACCAGAACAAAACGCCGTTGTTAAAAGAAAGCACTAGCATCTACTCAATCTGGCCAGAGCATTGTTCTTTCAGTCCAAGGCCCCAATTGCCTTTTGAGAAGATTGTGTCTTGACTGCCACTTTTCTTATCAATCGCTTACCAAGTCCAGCACTTCAACACTGCTCTCCATATGAGAAACTCTTCCTTAAGCAACCTGACTATCAGTCTTTGCGAGTCTTCTGTTGCTTGTCTCATGCGTCTTCTCTTCTATCCCAGAGACACAAGTTCTCCCCGAGAGCAGTGCGTGCAATTTTCATTTGCTATCCTTCTGGTTACAAGGGATACAAGTTGTATGACCCAGTGAACAAGAAGATTTTCATCTCCAGAGATGTTTCCTTTATCGAAACTGAATTTTCTTTTTGACAATTAACCGATACTTCCAGGTCCATGGTAGACAATTTTCCTGACATAGTTATCCCAGCATCCATCACTGATGCAGTCCCTCTAGTCACACTTACCAGCCCTCCTTCTGCCCAACCACCATCTCAACCATCTGTGGATATGCTAGTCAATGAACCTACCTCACAACATCAGTCTAATATTCCAAACTCACCAATTAACTTGAGAAAATCGTCCAGACAACACAGACCACCATCTTACCTCAATGATTATCAATGCAATATTGTCTCTCATGGGATTCTAGATCGATTTCAACACATCTCACACCATCACTCTCATTTCATAGCTAATGTTGCTGCAATTCCTGAGCCCTTCTTCTTCCATCAAGCTGTGAAATACCATGAGTGGATGCAGGATATGGAAGAGGAGCTCCAAGCCATGGAGGCCACTAATACTTGGGCCTTAGTTTCTCTTCCACCAGGAAAACACACCATTGGATGTCGTTGGGTGTACAAAGTCAAGTGTAAGGCAAATAGCTCAGTAGAGCGCTATAAGGTCCGTTTGGTGGCAAAGGGCTATACGCAGCAAGCAGGCATTGACTTTAAGGATACCTTCTCTCCTGTGGCCAAACTCACCACTATCAGGGTTCTCCTTTCTTTGGCAGCCATCAACAATTGATTTTTATTGCAACTAGATGTGAACAATGCCTTCTTGAACTGTAACTTGTTCGAAGAAGTTTATATGGACCTGCCTCTTGGTTACAAGTCCAAGAGCCCTGGACTCGTATGCAAGTTGAACAAGTCCATCTATGTATTGAGACAAGCCTCAAGACAATGGTTCCATAAATTCACTTCAGCGCTGCTCCCTCACAAGTTCAAACAGTCCAAGCATGATTACTCCCTCTTCTCTTATGGTAGTGGCGACAAGATTGTTTACTTGCTGGTTTATGTAGATGACATCATACTAGCTAGTCCTTCCAAGAATATGATGCATAAGGTACAAAAATTGTTAGAGGCCTCCTTCAAATTGAAGATTTTGAGTGATTTGAAGTATTTTTTAGGCTTGGAACTAGCAAGCTCCAGTGATGGAATTATCCTCAGCCAAAGAAAATACACCTTAAGCATCTTGAAGGACACTAATTTTACAGATTCCAAGTCTGTTTCTCTGCCTACGGAGGCTAACCTCAGGCTGAGCGACTCCGATGGTGATTTGCTTGCAAACTCCTCCATCTACCGGAGACTAATAGAGAGGTTAATGTACCTCACCATATCCCGTCCGGACATTACTTATGCGGTGTCTACCCTTAGTCAATTCTCGTCTAAGCCTAAAACTACTCACATGAATGCACTTCACCATCTCTTGTGATACTTGAAAGGAACCGTGGGTCAAGGATTATTATTTTCTGCAAAATCAGAAGAGGCTAATGGCTTATGCGGATGTAGATTGGGCGGGATGTCCCGACACTAGGAGAAGCGTTTCAGGTTACTGTGTGTTCATTGGGGACTCTCTGATTTCCTGGAGATCAAAGAAACAACAAATGATTTTCCAATCATCTGCTGAATCTGAATACAGAGCTATGGCAGCTGTGGCTGCTGAATTGACTTGGTTGACAGGACTCCTATCTGATTTTCAAATCAAGGCATCATCTTCCGTGCTGTTTTGTGACTCTATATCAGCCATCCACATTGCATCAAATTCCACATTCCACGAGAGGACCAAGCATATTGAGGTAGACTGCCGTTTTGTTCGAGAAAAAATTGTGGTAGGATTCATCAAAGGGATCCACATTCGAACTCAGCATTAGCTTACCGATGTCTTTACGAAGCTGGTAACTCCAACCCAGTTCCACAATCTCATTTCCAAGTTTGGCATGATCAACATATACCTTCCAACTAGAGGGGGGATGTTATGAATACCTAACTTAATTAATTAGCAATTAATTAGTTATTTTTCCTACTGTATAACAATTAGTTAGGCTCTTATATATATATATACCTTACTTAAATGAAATCATTATTTTTTCTTCATTCCCTTTCATATATATATATATATATATATATATATATACCTTACTTGAATGAAATCAATATTTTTTCTTCATTCCCTTTCACATTCCAAATAATGGACGATTTTATTTTCGAGTTTCTCAAATATTACAAAAATACTAAAATAAATTTTTTTATTTATTGTGAAAGAATCAGGGTAATTAACAAAAGTTTAATTAATATATAACTAATAATTCCATTTTTACTCATCTTTATCGGCAAAAAAGAAGAAAAATATACTATAATTTTATTTTGATGTACGGATAATATAAAATTATTTTATATAATAAAAAAATTATAACCATTCAAATAATAAAGGTGAAAAATGATAATTTTTATTTATGTAATATTAAATAATTAAATATTTTCGTAAATTCTTTTATATTTTCACTTTTTTAAAATAAATTATATATTTAATAAGTATTTTTAGAATATTTTTATTAAAATTATATGTACACATTTTTCGTGGCATATGTGTAGGCATGATAATTTTTTTCGACGGAGCAAATACCTAAAAAATTTATCTGCTAAGATATGGATGTGAGATTTTTTTTATTTGTGAAGGCGAGGATAAGAGTGAGACCTGCGAAAATATCGAAAATACTCCTATTATATATATATATATATATATATATAATATATATTATATATATATATATATATATATATCCTCTCTCTCTCCTTACTAAAATAAATTTTTTTATTTATTGTGAAGGAATCAGGGTAATTAACAAAATTTCAATTAATATATAACTAATAGTTCCATTTTTACTCATCTTTATCGGCAAAAAAGAAGAAAAATATACTGTAATTTTATTTTGATGTATGGATAATATAAAAATATTTTATATAATAAAAAAATTATAACCATTCAAATAATAAAGGTGAAAAATGATATTTTTATTTATGTGATATTAAATAATTAAATATTTTCGTTAATTCTTTTACATTTTCACTTTTTTTAAAATAAATTATATATTTAATAAGTATTTTTGGAATATTTTTGTTAAAATTATATGTACACATTTTTCGTGGCATATGTGTAGGCATGATAATTTTTTTCGACGGAGCAAATACCTGAAAAATTTATCTATTAGGATATAGATGTGGGATTTTTTTTTCATTTGCGGAGACGAGGATGAGACCGAGATCTGCGAAAATATCGAAAATACTCCTATTATATATATATATATATATATATATCCTCTCTCTCTCTCTCTCTCTCTCTATCTCTCTCTCTCTCTTCGTCCCTTCTTACTGCTTCCACCTTTCACTCTTAAGGACATTGCAGATAGTAGAACTGTCGTTGTACACCTGACACCTAGACCAAAAAAAATTATCGTCGCCGAAGGCAGAATCGTCACTCTCTTAAGAAGAGATAAGAAGGGTTGTGGTGTTGCTGCATGACGAATAAGCGTTTGGTAAAGAAAGATCAGAGAAGAAAGAGAGGCGACGCTTCTGTTCTGCCATCGACAATGTTACAATCGGCGAAAAAAAATATTTTTTTAAATTAATTTTTTGTATTTTATTTATCTTCTTTTTAGAAATTGATTTATTTATTACTAAAAAAATAATGTTCTAATTCTTTTTAAATCTGTTTCTATTTTATATGATGGTTGAGATAGATATACAGAAGATTTGTTGGTTGTTGATGGTTGATGATTAGTTTGTATAAGACCGTGGTAAACAATTTTAAGTTTGGTTTAAATTTTCTTTAAGAATTAGTGATTACTAATAGATGTAAATTGGTGTTTGATGTTACTGGTTGATTATTTTGGTATGTAGTTATATTTGGCTAAAGTTGATTTTAAATTGAATGAATGGATCTAAAAATTTTTATGATTTGGATATTTTTTGGTATTTGATTGATTTGGTTTGTATATAGTTTGTAGACTTATGTTTGATTGTTGTTGGTGATGAAGATTATAATTGTAATGATAATTGAGAATTATCATTTTTTTAATATTTCTTTTTACTTTTAATTTTTTTAGTTTTTTTAAATTCACAATATTCGTAGAGATTTTGATCCCGACATATAAAAAATCTATGTTACCTGTTGCAGGAACGAGTCGGGAATAAGTACGGATTATGGATGGCAGGGATTATAGTTGTTCATGGATCGGATGAAATTGGGTTTGTGCCGAGCTAGACCTGACCTTAAATATATACCGGGTCTATTTTTTAGACCCTAACTCGGACTTAGATTCCGATAAAACCTAAACATTTTCGGGCCAAAACTATACCGGGTTCAAATCGAGTGAAAACCGGATCTTTAAAGCTTTAACAATGATTTATAAAAAAAACTTTTTATAAAAAAACTTATTTATGATGCACTTATTTATAAAGAAGAAACTTGTTATTGAAAAGTTGATATCCATATTTAAACTTGAATTTGTCCATAAATTCTAATTTGATGCTTCTTTGATCTATTTTCTAATTCAACAAGTGTGATTAAAAATAAAACAATAAGCTTATAATTAATATAATATAATATTAAAATTAATTTAAAACATATACATCTTTTTTAGTTCTCTTAGGGTACACATGGGTCCGGTAAAGTCGGGCTCGTCTTGATCCGGACCTGACCCGAAATAATGACTAGGTCTATTTTTTTTAGATTCTTACCCAATTTTAGACTAGGTGAAATCACACCAAATCAAAATTGAGAGCAAATGACCTGAATAAACCCATTGGCTTTCAATATGTCTTGAATGTCCCAAAACAAAAAATGCAATGTCAAAGTCCTAAAAAAAAATTTCTATATAAATCAAATTGAGTGAATTCGATTTAGTGAAACACATAGTAAATCGAATCCATTAGACTCGAATTAATTGAAAAAAGAACTTGAATGAAAATTGAATCAAATCAATTCGAATTGCGTTCATGGTAAAAATATGAATAAATCGAATTTAGTGAATTCGGTTTTTAAATACATGTAAATCGAATTAACACGATTTGATTAAGCCAACAGATTACAAGCCCAACCTAAATTGAAACCACTTGATTCAATTTGATGGTTTTGAAAATGGAAGTTACTTGTTTCGATTTATATGTACTTGTCGTTGAGCATAATTTGAATCTAATTGATTCAATTTCGTTGGATCTTTGCTATATAAACAAATTGAAATAAGTTAATTCGATCCTATAAACCTCATACTCCACCCCTAACCCCACCCCCCGAATTCGAAATTCTCTGAAAGCAACCCAGAAACAACCGAATCTGCATGCATGGAGGATGATTCGAATCGTCTGTATCGACTAGATGGAGTCGCGCATATTGCTAGTGCCGTCCACCTCGAGGTTAGTATTTTTTAATATATATATATATATATTAGTAGTTAGTTAGAACTGTTAGTGTGGGATTTTTAAAATAAATCCAAAAGCAGATATTTGAATTTAGTTCATGTCAGACTTAGTGAGTCATTAACTATAGAATAGGGTTAGCTGTAGAGTCGTGAACAAGGTTAAGTACAGTTTTTTACGTGCTTTAATAAAAAGAACATGTTTTTATCTCATATTAATAATTTTTTTGCTAATATGAAGAATTGGATCGTGAGTAATGTAGTGGTTAGCATTTTATCTATAAAAGATTGGTAGAAATTTATTGTAAAAATATTTGCAAAGTGATGGCATGCAATGTCTGTGATAACTAGAAATTTTGATGCATCGAGTATTTTTTTTTGTGACAAATGTGAGAAGTCGTCATTTTCTATTTTTATGCAGCCCCATCGTTGCATCAACAGTATGAGATGGCAGCACGATATGATTTTGGATGATAGGATCGTTCCTTTCTTGCAGATGGCTGGTATATACCATCCTGCAAGATTGAACGAGAATTGATTTCGATTGGACGAGCCGTTGGTCAGCGCCTTCGTAGAGAGATGGCGCCATGAGACGCATACATTTCACATGCCATTTGGGGAGTGCACGATAACCCTACAGCATGTAGCGTACCACCTTGGTCTCCCGATCAACGGTCAATATGTTAGCGGATTCCTAATAGACTTTTCACTATATATAGCGGGTGGCTGACCACCATGGGTGTGGTTTGAGGAGCTGCTTGGGGTATTACCTCCTGCGAACTGCATTGACAATTTCACAGTGAAGTGCACATGGTTAGAGGAGACGTTTAGTGAACTTCCACAGGGGACAGATGAGGAGACGGTTAGGAGGTATGCCCGTTGGCGTCGAGGTAGTCTCCCTTTAGCTATGCATAGTGATCTGCAAGCCCAATACCTATCGTGGAAACTCATTATACGAATCTTTCCAATCTCCATAAATTCGTGACACGGCCTTCTGTTTGGCCATCCAAACCCTTATGTACGTCGGTTTGAAGCCGAAGTGTGCTTCCGTTGCATTCTGCAGTACCTTAATCGACGTGACAGCGTCAGCTCTGATCATCGGCATAATGAAGACCGATATGACATGATAATCAAGCTTTCTGTGGTCACTAGAGATCGATGTGGCTAGACAAGTACGAGGACCATTGTACCGTTTTATCTCCAAAATTCCTTTGTGCTTGCAGAGGCTGACCCAGATGAGCCACACGCACCCGTTCCCGAACTCCTTGCACTTGCCATGGTACTTGCGATGATCCGACTCCAATACCTTGTACTCAACTCCGCGACAAATGCTATAGGTCTTTACGCTAAACACGACTTTCTCTTTATGCTGAAACTGCTGACCGACTTGAAATTCAGCTACATCTCCTGCATTTTGCGTGTCTCTTGCCCCGAAGCCAATAGGTACAGAGGGATCCTCTTGAGGTGCCATGGCATCCAAGTCCAGAGCAGAGAAGTGCGGGGGGTACTGATTAGTACCTGAACTAGATGCTCCCCCATCCACAGGTGGAGTCGTCCGTGTTTTCTCGTTACTATCATCAGCAATCATTGCGGGCTCCACATCATCATCTTCATCATCATGCAATGCATCCTCAACCTCATTGGGTGCTCCAACCTCTCCGAAAATCGGAACAAATGGAGGAGAGTTGGGCGCCGCGGAAGCTCCCTCTCTCAACGGTCCAGCCTCACCAACTAATGCATCACAGCTGCGATTCAGACAGGGGCGGAGCTAGAAGAAATATTAGAGGGAGGCTAAAACTATTTACATAATAAAATAATATTAAAATAAATTTTTGACCCGGGCTAAACTGAAATTTACATATGATTTACATGTAAAAAATTAAAATTAGGAGGGTCGTTGCCCCCTTTTGCAGTATGTAGCTCCGCCCCTGGATTCAGATTAACGACAAAGGATGGTGAAGTCACTAAATCTGGCACGGGTACAATCACAAATACTGCTGACGAGAATCCAACGGGCACGACACTAGAGCTGGCTAGATGTCCTGTGAAGTGTAGATTCATATTCGAACCTCCAGAACTAGATGTCACATCCACAAGTTTCGCCAACAACTCCGAAGTTCTCACCTCAGAAAACTGACGGCGTCAATGAAACAGCACCTGCATATCTTTGTCACTGCTAATAACGAATGAATCGCACTTTAAATCATCGCGTAACACGAAAATCGAAATTCTATAGAATAACTTCTTCACCCGTTTCACGCCATGCAGTCCTAGTCTCTGGATAGTATTCTTAAACTCAGCGAAACTGATCGAAGGTTTGAGAAAAACACTCAGCGGATCCTTATCAGTAAACTTAATTCCTGATCGCGTTTTCTTTTTAATTGATCCTCTATAGTGCACAAGAGTTACAAAACTCTCATCACTAGCCATTGTAAATCTCACTCTTCTACAAAATTTCGTGTATGAGCTCGTTTTTATATACCTAATTGCTTTATAAAGCGAAACAATTAGTTTCGATTTACCATAACGTTGGTGCATGTGTAAATCGATTTTAATCGATTCGATTTACGTTCATTTATAAATTGAATCTATTACATTCGATTTAAGTTCATCTGTAAATCGAGCCCATTTGTTTCGATTTAGTATGAAAACGTCAAATCAAATTGATTTGATTCGATTTTAGTTGAACTACGTTTTTTACCTAATTCGAATCAATTGGATTCGATTTACTACGTGTTACGCTAAATCGAATTCACTTAATCTGATTTATATAGAAATGTGGTTTAGGACTTTGACGTTGCATTTATTGGTTTGGAACATTCACGACATATTGAAAGCTATTGGGTTTAATCAAGTCATTTGCCCCAAAATTGACACAATATCTAATTAGCGTTACATTTTTGTAAATTTAATTTATATAATAGATTAATAATTTTTTATCTTTAAAGATTAAATGTAATAAATATTATATAATATTTATATTAAAATAAATTATGTTAAAATTAAAATAATACTAAATAATATAAAAATATTAATTAAAATTTATAAATATAATATTTTATTACTTATTTCACAAAAATTATATATTTTAACTATAAAATAGATTAATTGCTCTTAATCTTTTATTTAAAAAAATTAACTTAAAAAAAATAAAAATTAAAAGGCGAACGGTTAAGCATGCGATAGAATCAGAAAAGAAAATTATACGTAATTCATATATATGACTAAATTATTTACATAGTATGCATCAAATGTCATTTAATATTATTAAAATATTTTTATATAAATTTAATTTTAATATATTAATAATATAAAATATTTTATATAATTATTTAATAATATTTTTAAATTATTTATATTATTAATAAAAATTAATTATTGTTATTAAATACTATATTATATAATTAAATATATTTATTTAATTATTTTAGTCTCACATACATTAAAATTAAATTTTGAAATTGAAAAGATTAAAAAATGATTGATTGGAAAGGAAGAAAGGGATTAGGGGGGTGATTAAAGAGAGACAAGATGTCGGGTGATGATTAAAAGTGCCCCCACGAGTGCGTGCTAGCTGTCCCACGTGTCCCCTGGCGTTGTGCACTTACCTAACGCCACTACCCGACAAAACCACCCATCATCATTATTCATCCCTCTCTTCCCCGTACGAGGCGAGCCCTCACTCTCATTCTCCCCATGTGATTTTCACGTGAACTAGGTCCCCTCCCCCTCCTCTTCTCTCTCCTCTCATTATTCCCTCTATTTCCTATTCATCATCTACTACCCAAACACTTCCTAATTTTTTACACTAATTAACTCTTCATTTTTCTTAACTCATTAAAATATAAATTCATATGATAAAAATTAATGTATAGTTGATTTTATATAAAGTTAATAGTTAAAATTATATTAAATAATAATTTAATTAAATATATTAAATATATAATAATTTTTAAATATTAATTTTACATAAATACAATATGTATATATTTTCACTAAATTTATATACATTGTTTATTTTTTAAAAAAGGGATATCTGTTTTACACTAATTGTGTAATAATATACTCAATTAATTATTTTTATATTATTAAAATTTATAATTTAAAATTTAATATAAAATACTTTTGTTGTTTGATGTTGACTAAAATGACAAATTTTATAATATGTTACCTGCATATAAAAATTAATTATTAAATTAATCACTTATATAAAATATATATTAAAATATAAAATAAATATTAAAAATAAATTAAATAAAAATATATATAATATATTGTGATTGATTTTTTATATACTAGCAGTATTTTTATAAATTTTATTAATCATATAATATTATATTATATAGCTAGAGGCGAGAAAGGCAAGACAATATTAGGGTAATATTATGATAGTTATGTAGAAATTTTTTCTCATTTTTTTTTTTTGGACTATTTCATTTTGGTTGTTCTTAGAAATTAAAAAAGAAAAGGAAAGAACGAAAGAAAGATATTTGGGGGGGTGAAATACCATGCATGTCGTGTCATCAGGCACCCCAATAATTGGAAGTGATGGTTAAACGACAAAGCAAATAAGGGACCAGCTTGTCTTTGATAGGTCCGTACAGCATGTGAGTTGCACGTGAACCCCGGACCCTTTTGTTCGTTTCATTGGCATTGCTGTTTCCATATTGATGTAACGAAATGACCATGTTGCCCCTGTTTTTGTCTGGTTCCTCTTATTCAATCATTGGTCGTGGACAATTGGTGCTACAATTTCAGTTCTTTAACCTTGTCTCTCGGTGGGGCCCACAACTACAGGAACCTAGGGTTGATTAGACTTCACACCACACTTAGTCATGTCTTCATGGTAAAGAATCTCATTTTGGATCTTACATGTCTCTACTATTCAAACTACACCTGTCAGTTACTTCTGTCACAGACCAGTTAAATTATTGAATTCTGCAACTTTCCAATTCTATCCTTCCATTCCCTTGGGTAAACTAGACCTTCTTCTACTGCATCCAAGGTCCTATGTAGTACCTTTCAAATTATTATGGAATCTTCATGTTGATGCCATTGCCAACTGTATTGAATTTGCTAAATAACCCAGCTTCAACTTCAACCTCAAATAGCTGTGTACCTACGAATCCGCTGCTAAAGAAAGATTCACAAGTTGATAATTTTTTTTTTGTTTCTTTATATATTTATAAGTAAACATATCTTTTTATTGTTATAAAAGTAAGGTGTAAATTTTAGGTTAATTTTTTTGTATATTGAAAAAATTGGGGTGTAATACTCAATCATTGGATTTTATGGTATTTTTCGAAATTGTGGGAACAGTACAATACGCCCCTTGTATTGGATATTTTAAATTAAAATATCCAATACAAGAGGGGCGTATTCAAGGACGGATCCAGAAATAATATTATGGGAGGGCCAATAACACATATAATATTAAAAATTATGTAAAAAAATAATATAATATAAGATGTATTACAAAAATATACTAATAAAGAATATAATTTAAAGTAAAAAAAATATATGTATACTTTTTGTTAATAAAGTGGTCGATTTTTCGTATTATAAAATTCATTGATAATAGAATTTGTGTCAAAATTTTCAGTAATTTTCTTTTTAATATAATTAAAAGACAATTAGCAAGAAATTCATCTTTTATTTTGTTTCTAAGTTATTTTTCGCAATATTCATAGTTGAAAAAGATCTCTTAATTGTAATAGTTGAGACAGAGAGAATTAATACCAAATGAATAAAAAAAGACGGCCACAAAAAGAAAAATAATTTACTTTATGAGATTTAAAAATTTTATTTAATTAAAAAATATTAGTAATAATATCTTTTTTTTTTAATATTGTTACTTACTTTTTAGATATTAAAAACTATTAATATTTACATTAGACTGAACATTTATTTATACTAGACTAAATACTAAATATTTTTTAAAAAAAAAATTAAATTATACATAATAACTTATTACTATTAAAAAAAGTTGGGGGGGGGGCCGAGGCCGCCACTCGCCCCCCCTTGTGTCCGTCCCTGGGCGTATTGTCAATACAAGGGGGCGTATTGTACTGTTCCCACAATTTCAAAAAACACCATAAAATCCAATGATTGAGTATTACACCAAGATTATACCAATATGTAAGAAAAAAATCTAAATTTTACTAAAAGTAAAATTATACTAGTATAAAATAATAAAATGATAACATTTTTAAATAAGTATATTAGCAAAAATATTATTTGTGTATAGATATACACTACAAGAAATGCGGTAAATATCGTCGGATGTTACTGGCAAATTCAGTAGTAGATTTTTTGTTGGTTACCAATAAAAATTCGTCCCTCAAATAATTTACCGACTAATTTAAAATTTTGTAACTAAATTCAACGGTAAATAGAGACGCAAAAATTAATTTTATTAGTATCGAATTTATCATCTAATTTTTCATCAGAAAATTCCAGCGCTAACAAAATTTTGTGAAATGAAGCGTTTAGACAACAAAGAACACCTTAAGTTGGATTTTTTCACCGGTAAATCTGATGATAAATTTGGGATAAAATTCAATCGCAAAATCCTTCTCCCTCATTTCTGCAAAACTTCTGTCTCTTCTCTTCTTCTCTCTCGTCTCTCTCCCTCTGCTCTATTGAAAAAGGTTGTGCTGCCACCACCTGGAGTTGTCATTGCCACCGGTAAGTGGTGTGAAATTTATAATTTACAAACTAACTGGCAAGTGCATCAGGTCGTACCAAGTAGTACCTCGAGTGAATGAGGGTCAATCCCACGAGGATTGATCGACTAAGCAACAATGATTGCGTGATTTACTTAGTTAGACAAACAAAAAGTGGTGTTTTGAGAGTTCAATAACATTAAGCAGTAACATAAGAAAATCAAAAAGCAAGCAGTAAATGGTTTGTGAAATATATGACTAAAACAGTTAAGGTTTCAGAGATATTTATTTTTCGGATTAACTTTTCTTACCAAATATTTTAATCATGCAAGATTCAATTTCTGTCAAACTATATATGACTAAACCCTAATTTTTTAGACCTTTTAAGTCTCCTCTAACCTTCATCAACCGCCAATTCCTTGGTCACTTTATTCCAATTAGAGGGTTAACTTCAAAACTAGTTTATATGCCACAAAAATCCTAATTACCCAAATATAAGCGGATTATATATCACGTATCCCGTTAAGTTTAGATAATTAGAATTTATGAGAAATTGCTTTCAAGCTGTTGTTCAAGTAAATTGCTTTTCCAAGGTTTACAAGAACTCAATTAGAATAAGGGTCATACTTTCGTTCCATCCAAATTCATAAGATGAAGAACGAAAATAATTCTTGAAATTGAAATCAGTACATGAATTAAAATAAAAAAGTAATAGTATCAATCCATATAATAAACAGAGCTCTTAACCTTAACAGTGGAGGTTTAGTTGCTCATGGTTCAGAAATAAAATAAGGATTCTGAAAAACTGTAAATTGCGGAATGAAGTAAGAGAGAAGAAAGGAGTCTAAAGGGCTGATTCTTTTTCCTTTTATATCTAATCATAATTAATGTAAGATATATTTTCTAAAACTAAATAATATCTTTTCCTATTTATTAATAAAAAATAAAAATTTTAAATAAAAAAAATAAACAATGGGGACCATGCCTTGTTTATTTGGCTGGCGCCTAACTACACTCATGTGAAGTTAGACTTGGAGATGGCCGAATGAATTGGAACCTGCCTTCTTTAAGTGGAGCTTAACTTGGGAAACTCCAAGTTAGGCGCCAGTATGGCCGAGTATGCTAGAGAAGAAGCATATACTATTATACATCGTTGAAAAGATTTGGAAGTTAGCTTTCCAATGCTACTGAAATCACGTCAATTGGACCTCTGTAAGTCGAGTTATTTCTATTGGAGTGTAACGAGTTATTTTTTGAATTAATTTTGTTGAGTTAATTATTGTCAATTTTACTGAGTTTATTGCAATTTACTCATTTGAATATATGAATTTTGATTTGTTTGTTTAAATATAATTTGTGTATTTATTATATTTATAGTTTGCAATTGAAGGTATATAGCTTGCTATTCCAGAAAATGTGCATGTAGGCGATAGGTCTCCAGTACTAGTAATTCTTTGTTTATAGATTAATAGTTTATGATGCAAAACCTCCAACTAGGTCTGTAAGTTACTAAAATTGTATAAGTTTAAATAAATATATCATTTGGGAGATATACATATGCATATTAGTGAATTACTTAAAATCTTAATATATCATGATATGTTGATTGATTCTTTGTGAATTTGTCCCATTTATTTATAACTTGCACTTTTTTTGTATAATTAATTTGTCCCATTTGTAGATAAACATGAATTACTTATAATCTTAATTTGTTCTGTTTGTATAATTACTTTCTTCTTTTAACATTTTTATTGTCTAGAGAGTTTTAGCATTTCTTTATAAACATGTTTGTAAATTTTTAATAAAAATTTATAGACAAATTATTATGAAAAATTGTAAAATTTTATATTAATTTTTTAAATAAATTAAAAAAATCTAATGATAACAAATCTTAAAATTTTGTCAATTAAAAAATAATATTTACTGTTAAATTCATCGATAATTAATAACGAACGAAAAAAAACATAATAACTAATTTAATAGTTGATATTTTATATATACATAATAGTCTTAGAAAAAAAAATATATACCTAAGCAAAGACATAAGTACCTGATAGATATAAGCATATAACTTGAGAATAATACTACTAAAGAGACAATACCATAAAGTTACTCTACTTGATTTAATATTTATAATTTTATTATATGTAACATCTATGATTATATGTTTATTATATTTAAAATTATTTATTTATTTTAACAATAATTAATAAATAAAAAATAAAATAAATTAAGTTTTTGTAAGTTGATTTTTATTATTTTTCAAACATTTTTTACTACTTTACCAATTATCTTTTGGAGTACGTTTGGTTGGAAATTGTTATTACATAGAACATTATATGTAAATAACATGATATATATATAAATAAGTTAGGAGTAAAATTCAAACTCAAAATTTTTAAATAAATATGAGAAGATTATATCATATTATTATTTAAACTATAATTTATTGACATGATGATATTTTATTTGTTAATAGGTTATTTATATAAATTATTTAATAGATGTTTGATTAGCGCAAAGGCATATTCTAACCCCAAATTTGGTCTCCCTCATCTCTTTCATATGTACACTCTTAAATTAGGACACTAATAATTAAATAAGCATTAATACAATTTATGGCACAAAGACACAATTAGTTTGCGGAAAATAACCAACGGTGGGTATTTGTCAAATATCTTACGATATGAAAATCTTTTCGTGCATGCTTTGTTTACTATAAGATCCTATTATGATCAAAGAGAGAGAATGTGTGGGAGAAAATTGATAAATCACCAATTCAATTCCTAAACCATTTCAATAATAGCATAATTTTGTCAAAGACATATAAATAATTGTCTTAGGCCAACCAAATCACGATAGTGAGTGTCAACTGATTACATTATCATCATTGTTTATCTCCAAAGGCCAAGATTTGTGGTTCTTTCATGGCATAATAAAAGTATCACAATCTAGTCAGCATCTTCAACAACTAATATATGAACACCAATGAAAATGAGATTTAATAAATATGACTTTATTTGTTAATAATTATATTCGTTGTCAAAGTTGATCACGCTTCAACAATGATAGATTACACCAACCACCACATCCTCCTATTTTCCATTCCCTTAAAATCATCATATGATTCATCAAATATTATTCTCTTTTGGTAAATAAGATTGAGAAATGCTGATGAATTTTTTTAATATTCTCATAGCAACATCTTTTTATAAAAAAATGATATTATAAATTATTAATAATTTAATCTATTTAATTAAATTATTTAACCGTTCACAATACTATGTAGGAGTTTTTTTTTTCCTCTTCAACTTTTTGTGAACAGATGTTAGTGCTAATTTGGTAAATGTCAGTGCTTTGAAAACATTATCTTATGTCTATTGATTTTTCTCCATTCTTGGTACCATGATGCATATTGTTGTGGAAAAACGGATAGGGGTCCATGATTGAAGAAGTATGTGTAGATAAAATTATCTTCAAATAAGCAAATGTATGTAAATAATATTTATTTTTTAATTACTACAAATTTAATTAAGCGTGTCGAATAGACTAGTGTTAGTTCAAATGCAAGTCAAATTCAGAAAAATTACATGAAAAATATTATGTGACCAATACTCTTTTATATTTTGTCTTGTATTTGAAATAATATTAAGAAATTTTCTACCTTTTTTTTTCCACTAAAGATATTAACCCTAATATTTTCAAAAGATATATCACGTTACTTGCTATTGACTTGTCGGGGCCCTTTAATTTAATTTTAACGCATATACATGTCCCATGTATGTTTATATGACCGTTACATTATATTACCACATAAAAATGGAAATGAAAAAAATTACCATCACTAACTATTGACAAAGTTAATGTATCGTTGCGGTGATGGCGATTATTATCCGTGTCAAATTAATTATATTAGATGTACACTAAAATTTGTTATTAATATAAAATATGTATTAAAATATAAAATTTAAATTAAAAATAAATTGAATTATATATATTTTATATAAAAAATATAATAACTAATCTTAATGATTAATTTATAGTGTGTGCATAATATTTTTAGTTTCAAATATAATAATTATTTTTTTTCTCCACAAAAGAGAATATATAGAGAAAAGAGGGGAAGGTGGGAGAGCCAAACGAGAGAGAGAGTCAAATTGAATGAAATGACAAATTTAGATAGATATTGGTTTTGAAAAATGTTAATTTTCAATTTTTTTTTCTATAAAATTATACTAATAAAGTATTAAGTTTTTCCTTTCAATATCTTTCCTTTTAGCTAAAAAACCCAACTCATCACAAACAATTCTTAATTAAGAGATTCGTTTCGCTCCTATTGCCGACTAATCTTCGAGGATACTTACATGTATGTTACCTATAACATATTACATTTGCTTGGTATGCATAACTTAATATAATTTATTTTAATTTAAATATATCGATTTATATTTATACTAAAATGTTAAAAAAATAGAGAATATCCTCAAAACATAAGAAGTAAAAAAGTTTCATGTTCTATAGTTTAAGTTAATAATGAGAAAAAAAAATCATGTGTAGTTTCCATCATTTGATTTTCAAAAAATTCAAATGTTTTAAATTAGTTTGTAATAAAAAAAACAAAAATAATCAAATTGATCATACTTAATTAAATAGAACATGTCACAAAATGATTTATACTACTTGTCATCACTTAATTGTTTTTAACTTACTTTCAATATTTATTTTATATCAATAATTAATTTAATGATTAATTTTTAGTATACACTTAATATAATTAATGAATTGATAAAAAAACAAATTTAACTTTCTAATTATATCTTTTAAAAATCAATTCAAAACGTCTAATCTTTTAAAAAATTAAATTAATATACACGTAACCTTTTAGGTTATGTTTATTTACTAAGACAGGACAATGAGACAGGGATAATGAGATATAAAATTGTGTTTGACAGATAAAACATAGATAGAGACATTATGTCTAAAGATATTGAATTAGTATATTTTGTGTCTATCATGACAAAAAGAGCACATAAACACTAATAAAAGACACAACTTATTTTTTATTTTTTTATTATTTATATTAATTTTTATAATTATATTTTTTATTATAATATTTTTTTTTTCAAATTTTTTGAATAAAAAAAATGAAAATAAATTAAATTATTATCATTTGTTTTATTTTATTATCAAACAGAATATAAAAATATTAAATTTGGTATCGTTATCTTTTATGTCTTATTCTCAATATATTATCTTGTTCTGTTCTAAAAAAATAAATGAAAATCTTAGAGATTATATTAACTATTAACTCACCAGTCTAGCTACATTTCTTTTCATTAACTAACCAACTTTGGTAGTTCTAAAAGATTGATTCAAAGTTATATTTTACTTGATTCTTTGTCCTTTACAGTAACCATTAATTTTCCTTATTTCCCCCATAAAATTTAAAATGAAGATAAGTTAAGGTCGCAGGGCATAAAGAAAAGGCAATGGTCTCCTACTTGAAGCCTCGAGCTGTGGGCAAGCCTCGTGGATCCTACTTGGCGCACCACTCTCCATGTCTAATGGACAGCGAAGCACACGTGTAGAATGTCTCTCCCACGTGCACCACTTTTGGTCAAACTTCCTTTCATCTGGTCTACGGTCAAACCTCATTACTTTCCCTATAAATCTTTATTTTTCTTTTTTCTCTTACTCCTAATGCTACTAACACCAAACCAATCATGCATATCTCCCTTTCCCTTTTCAGCCTCTAATTCACTTTCCTCCCACCTTCTTAACCATCTTCTGCCGTTGGATTTCATGCTCAATCAAGGGCTGTTAGATTGTTGGATTCTCCACACGTGCACGTGCAACCAAAACCTTTATATAAGGAACAGTTACAACCCCAACTTGGCTAAGATAATAATAATTAAGTGAATAATATGATATTTGTGTGAGAGTTGAGAGCTTTTGAAAGACCTGGCCATGTGACCCGCTGAGCTGGTTATCATGTGATTAACCGTTAATCCGATTCTTTAATAGGTTTTGGTTAATATCGTTAATCGATGATTCAGTTCGTGTTGGATTGCACGTGCGGTGGATGTTAGCGGGTACTTTCTCGTGTTGTGAAAGTTGAACAGGACAATTTTCCACAAAAGGACATAAATGCCCATGCTTCATTAGTGCAAAGAAAAACATCCAAGGGTATAATTGGAATTACACAAGATCGATGGATTGGATTTGATGTTTGTAGTAAAAAAAGAAAAAAAATATTAACTTAAATGTAAAAAAAAAAAAAAAATCAAGTACCTATGATTTCTTTAAAATAAAAATAGAAATGGCAGAGCATATGTAGTATCATGGCACATGATGGTGCAATGATTATTTATAAATTTCATGATCTGGAGGAAGGTATATTACGATTTCTTTAATCATAGCATGGGTGTGGGGCAACACCAAACCCAATCATTTCGTTCCATGATTCTTCAAATGATGAAAGGTTTCCATGTAATTATATGAAGCATGAGACAATCATTATTTTTTAAACAAACTAGTACTGATTAATATACTTTGTTCGAATATCTTTAGCCTTGTAAGATTTCTTCCATAAAGTCTCATTCAAATTCAACTGTGTTATATATTACTATAATATACAAACCCCAAATCCCAGGGGAAGGCCCACATGAAATTAGTAAACAAAGATAGATGAGTATACACACAATGATAAGTATCTTGATCTTTTAACTAAATATTTTGGGGTCGAGTTTTAAAAATGAAAAAAAAAATTACTATGAGATTTTAGATTAGATTAGATTAATAAATATTTATAGTAATATTTAAATAATGATAATTCAATTTTTTTTAAAGAAAAGGTTAAGATAGGTGGCATGCATGAGGGCATGAGAGGGCCATCCTGTTGCTATAAAGAATGTATAAACAGGTAGGGTGCTGGAAGGGGTGTCCCCTATGGCCAGATTTAGAGAGCAATTAAGGAAGCTTTTTGTTGGTGCAAAACGTGGTCTACTTGCATAACCATATATGATATATTATTTAGATAATGCATTAGGCTCATTTTGTTTATTTGCTTTGCAATAACTTTTGATTGAAAGTGAGACAGTTGGGTTTCTTTAAACTTTATTGGGTTGATTGCTTGCTTGCAAAGCACCACGAAGTTTCGGACCATCTAATTTTGATCTGCACTAATAATTGCTTACCTAATAATTCGGATATTGCTTAACAATAATCATATCATTCAGATTAAAATATTTAGGTAGGCATGATCTCAGCCCTATCATTAATCAGGTTATAATTTATTTGAAAACCTATGCTTACAAAACAATACAACTAAACTATAATACAATAGTTCCAAGTGTTTTCTTTTTGTCAAGGTTTTTTTTTTAATGGAAGATGATGCCTAAGGCCCCTTGGTCTTAACTTAGGCATAGCCCATTGTAACATATTAGTTTAAAGCCCATAAATACTCGATGTCCGAAAGCAAAGCCCATAAATACTCACAAAGGAGATCATTTTGGTCCCTCTTCTTTTTTTTTTTGGTTCATCATTTTGGTCCCTCTTTATAAGTTGGACATTGGCTGCCGGACCAATGTATAGTTTATGAGTGGACTCAGTATTCACATTATATCATATCTTGTTCAATTATAGTAATCAGTTAGCAATTAATCACGAACACATTATATTGAAAATAAAAATAAAGTCCAAGTTGGGTAAATTCTTTGATAGTAGTTTAAAACGACAACATTGGTTGTATATGTACAAGTCATATGTAGTCAATTCTAAGCCAAATTGGCTCAACGTTAATTTAATTAAGGCACTAAGCTCTCAACATTCGCGTTATGCACTTTTCTTCTTTTACTTATTTCTTTCATTATTTGTGTTATAAAAAATGAGTTGTGAACCGATATCATAATTTGTGGAAGAAAATGTATAAAGAATCAACTTTGATATTAGCTAATATTAGTAAATTTTTTTATTGTTGAAATTATTTTTTAGCCTCATCTTTGAAAATATTTAGAATTTATGATTTAAGAATTGGGGTCCATCGTTGCTAGTCACTCGCTGACCGTAAGAAATAAAATTGTGACTGTATTATAAATAGTGTTAAGACTTAGGAGAAAGAATAAAGAAGTGAGAAGGAAAATTATAAACATAAGAATAAAACAGTAATTTGGAAAAGATTAGCGCCTATGTAATGTTGATTCACTAGTGGGCTTATTTTTGGAAAAGAAAATCAATAACTATCTTCATATACTAATGACTAAACACTCTTAACACGTATAAAAGTGGAATGTTAGAGGGTCAACTAAATTTGTTGTTTTTAGTTATCATTTAACTATCAATATTAAAAAATATGAGATAAAATATATTATTAAATTATTAAATTAAAAAAGATTAAATTAAAAAATTAAATTAATAACTAAGTAATGATAAAAAATAATAAAATCTAATAATCTCCTAATATTTTTCCGTATAAAAGTATTAAATTCTTTTAGATTATGTATTGTATATTTGAATTACTTTATAATTAAAAAAAATTGTTATTAGAGAGTGAAAACCTGTGTTATTGGTTGTTTGACTTAAAAAAAAACGTGTTTGACCAATTGACTTTGATCCCTTTGTAAATTGCAATTTGTAGCTTTGCGAAATGGGGATAAATACAAGCGGTGGCGGATCCTAGCAAAGCCGGCAAGGTGCTCTGATGAATCTGTTGGTGCTGCGCTGTATTACAAGTATTGGACCCTCAGACCAAAAATGTAACCCAATAAGGTTTCTCAAATTGGGTTAAACGAGAATTAACATTAATTTCAGATAAACAGCCATTCCATTCCAGGGAACAAAGTGGTCTGGTCAGGGAAACCTTGGGGGTCAACATTATGTAAGCCAAACACAATTTACACAAGGAGGATAGAATAATATGCTTACCATAAGGTGACGTATTTTCATGGCTACAGAAAAGTAGTAGAAGAGGAAGACGACAAACGCCATTCACCCGGCAAGAAAAAGAAGGAAGAGATAGCTGCTAGATACTAGAGAGTAGAGAGTAGATATTGTATGGTTCATTTCATCCTGTAACAAATAGGGAACAAGTACAAAGGGTGAAGCCATCCGTCCATTTTATCAAGTACTACCTAACGCCATTACCTCAAAGCAATTTGAATAAATACGATACACAAATCATTCATCCAAAATCATGGTGCCATTAATGTACCTTGCAAAGAGATGTACAAATGTGTGCATAAGTGAAAAGTCCTTATATGCACTATCCTTACATGCAGTCAGCTATTTTCAAAGACCACGAGGGTTTACTGTTGCCATTCATCATCGATTCAAACTCACAATACATGCAATATGATTATCAAATGCTCTGCAACTGATATATCATTGAAATCCATTCTGTTAATCATATGTACATAATATTGTACTAATACTACTATATATATCTGTTTACCTACAGAGAAGGACTATGAGGTTACGAGACTAACTCTAAGTAAATAAAAGTAATCAAGTGAAGTTCATTCTCCTGCAACAATTCTTTTCAGGAACTCTTTACAAAATCCACCTCAATTGCTACCATGCTCATCTAACGCTGCAACAAATCACCATATCCAAAGAATAATAGCAAAGTAACAATCAACAGTCATGTAGCATAAATCAATCATAAAAACAAAAAAGAAGAAGAAAGAAAACCTTGGCTGGAGCATCAGCAACTCTGTAAGCTTCTGCGGTTGCCCCTACTAACCACAAGCCAGGGAAAACACACTGAAAATTCAACACAACAAACTCAGATGATGATCAAGGTCAAAATAGAAACAACAAGAGGAGAAATACACAGTACATCCAGTTGTTTCTGAACATGCTTGGGCCTTTTCTCGGGCCTTCTGGCGGGCCTCGACCCAGTGATGGCGAATATGTCCTCTTCGATTTCTTCTTTCGAAAGAGCAATCCACAACTTCCTCTTCTCTTTCCTGTCACCTTGACACTGCATATCCGCCATCTCCCTCAGCCGCACCGACTTCGGCTCCGACGACGGACCACCGGTAACCGCCGCACCTGCTTCCCCATTCCCAGAACCCCTTGGGAACGCTGATTTCCTGGGCCTCAACTTCCAAGGCTTTTCAACCTTTAACTCCTCACCTTCGCCTTTGGCTTCTTCTTCGCCGTCCTCACGCTTCCTCTTTCCGCCGCCGCCGTCATCATCGTCGGTTACATTGTTGCCTGCTCGGCCGGAAGTTTGTTGCCGCTGCTGCTCTTGTTGTTGTTGTTCTTCAGTGTGAGACTTTTCTGCGATATGGGAGGAGGAGAATCCAAATCGGTATCTGACGGTTCTGGATCCGAGCCTGCGGGTTTCGGGCTCGGAATCGTGATCGGCGGGGGGAGGAAGCTGGGAGGAGGAGGAGTCGCGGGAGAGGGGAGAGCGGTGGCGGTGGTTAGGCTTGGTGTGGCTTTTGGAGGCCCATTTCAAGAAAGGTAGGGAGAAGTTGTGAAGAGGTTGAGACTTCACCGGTGCCGTCGCCATTCGGGGAACCTTAGGCCTTTGCTAACCTTCCGTTCGAAGCCAAACAAAACCGAAAAGAAGAAGAAGAGAGAGAGAGAAAGAGAAAGGCAAGAAGGTGAAACCCTAGAGAGGAGCAGCGAAGAATGTGTGATAGATTCTGCAGAAGAAAGGTGAAGGGGGCTGTAAATATGGCAATGCAAAAACCAGCTGCTCAACCTGCTTACAACACTTCCTTCTACGCTACAAATTTTGCGACCTTCTTTTCTTTTTTCTTTTTTATATTTTGCCCCTTCCTTTTACTCATATTGTCGTTTCGGTCCTCAACTTTATTTTCGGAATGTGCTGCTGTCTTGCTTCGGGGAGCATTTGATGGTTACGCATCACCAATGCCAATAACCTGCATCCATTTCAATCAAACATAAAACGGAAAAGGTTTCATTTTTTCATCGGCTATAGCACAATTCTTTAAAATAAAATTGTGAAGCTCATTGGTATTTTTAGTTCATACATTACTAGGCTAACAAAACTTTTCAAACCATCTCCCAGCTACACGTACGCCTTCTAAGTTCTAACTAGAAATATTGACTTGCTGTCAGCGCTGGCAATGCCATTGAGGTAATGCGGTGCGATTTACTTAACACAACTACACAAGCATGGATGGAAGGAGCGAACCATGAAGATTTCAAATTGGGCTTCAACCCTGTTCGGCCCATGTGTAACAAAATAGGAACCCGGCCCAACCCAACGAAAACGACCAGAGGGAGAATCGGAAAAAAAAAAGAAAAGAATTCAAGAAAACAGAAAAGAAAAGTACGTTTTGTTTCAAAAACCCTCCAATTCCAATCCGCGAGAGTTTCCCTCTCCGAGAAGCACGGCGGTTTGTGAGTTGGGAGTATGTAAAGGGGACCTTCACTGAACTGTAATACGGAACCGTTTACCTATTCCAGCTCAGCGTCGCTACTATCTCTGCGAAAATGGATAGGAGGCTCAACGGACCAGCCACCACTCCCTCCAGCTCCGGCGGCGCAACCGCCACAGCAAGATCTTCGTCCCGAAAGCTGCAACCGAACTACAGTAGTCCATTTGTTCAGGTACTCACCCTTGTACTAGTTGCTCTTTTGAGCTGCTTCATAAAACCCTAGCTGCCAATCACTAAGGTACTGTTTGTTTCCGTATGTTCCCCCCTCATTTGCCCTATTGGAATATTTTTTGCATCATGTTGCGTTGGGTTTACTTCAATCTGTGAGCTGAGCTTTCAAATTGGACTCGCTTTCAAATTGTGAGCATGAGCTATCGTTTAGTTCTTCATGTAAGGGTGGTTTTAATGTTCAAGTGTTCTGTTATTTATTTTTTGTTTTGGTTGCAATGCTGCAATGCTATGAGATGCATTGAAAATGTCGTTCACTTCTATTAAGGATGGTTCTAGCAGTTTCAAATTGATTTATATTGGAACATCTAGTGATCTATAAGTCCATACCACAAATTTAGCCCTTGAATTCTATTATATTTTCTGGAACCCGACTTGCACGGCCCAGTTTGTAGTTTCCAGCTCTATACTACAAACTGAGACCACTGTAGTAATTTAGATGACTGTTGGTGATTCTTGCATAGTGAGCCTAATCTACTAAAAATTGAGACCTGTCCTGTCCTTCAGTAGGCCTACTTGTAATCTTATGAAGTTCTTACTTCTTGGTTCCTAACATGTCTGAATTATTTGTTGTGAGCACGTGGCGAAATGAGTCATACCTGTTTAGATGCAGAAGGAAACTGTATTTTATGTAGAACTTGAAAATCGTTAGTTCCATTTTTCATGTTATTGAGCAGAATAGAGGTTTCATTTCATATTTCAAATAATAACAGTACACGAGATGGGAAAATTTATTTTCAGGCTACATTGGAACGCTTGGCATCTATTGATCTAATTGAGTTGTGGAAAGAAGCCAAAGTTGAGCACTGCCGAGCAACTAGAGACTTGAGAAGCTGTGGTCGTTATGTCCTTCACTTGTTGAATTCATGTGGGCATGCTTCTTTATGTGAAGAATGTAGTCAACGGTGTGATATCTGCCCAATATGCAGAATCCCAATTCCAAAGGGTGGTGATAGACTGCGTCTCCGACTTTATTACGAATGCATAGAAGCTGGCCTTATTTCCAAAAGGTGTGATGAGAGATTTCAAGAAATAGAAGATGGGGAGAAACAGCGTCTTTATTCTTTGTTTGACGTTGCACTTGAGAATAACTTGGTTTCTTTAATTTGCCACTGTATCCTTTTATACATTGTCATTTATCATCCCCTTCCTATACCTCCCCTCCACAAACAACACACACAAAACAACGAGAAAGAAGGAATATTATTCTCGTGTTTCTCTGTTGTTTTGACAAGCCCCCTTCTCTTTATCTACTTCGCATTTTCTTGAACCAAAATTTCAGACATCACAGATGTATGTATGGATGAAACTGCCGGTTCCAGTGATCCAGTTATAGCATTTTTGTTGGATGAAGTGGTAGTGAAGGATTGGTGCAAGAGGACATTCACAAATATCATAGCTGAACTACAGGGAATTTGTATCCTCAAACCTTTTTTAACTGTTGGTATCTAAAGCTAGTTATAGCGAGTATATTTTATGCTTCCGAGGTTTTGTGCTCCCTAACAATGTGTTTTAGATAATCTTGATGTTTTTCAAATGAAAGAGAAATTGAGTTCACTTCTGAGATTTTCATTACACTTGAAAGGCATATCAAATGTGCTAGACATTTTGGAGTCATCTTTTAAGGGTACTCTTTCAGCACAACTTCATGATTTGCATCATCTCCAAGAGAGCGTGTTAAAGACAAAGCAGGTTTAGTCTTGCAAGATTTTGTTTTTGATTGAGTGATTGTATTACTGTTTTTTTACAATTTTTTTTGTTGATATTTTAGTTTTTCGCTTGTTGCTTGCTTGGCTCATGCTGATCGGCTGAGAATCTTCATTATATATATATGCAGATATTATCTTCTTTTTCTGTTACTTTTAGCCGTTGCTTACGATTTTGTTATAGTAATGTTGGGTATTTCATGTTGGATGGGATTTATATTCCAATCTGCAAAATGTGGTTTACTACAGTGAACCTTGGCTGCAGAAATTCACACTTGATTTTCCGTGTTTGTGTATGAGGAGGGCCTTCTGTAGAAGGGACTGACATTTGGTCATTTATACTTGGGTCTTTCATTAATATTGTTTGCCAAGCTTATTGAGCTTCCTCTCTCTTCACCCTCTCTCCCTGTAAATATGGAACCTTAAGAATAAAGAGGAGCTCATTTTGCTGTCTTAATACTGGCCACTGATTTGTTATTTCAATTGTCCAACCCAGCATCTGGAGATTATTGTCTGGTGTACAAGACATTATTTTTTGGAGAATGTGAGATCTCGTTTTACCGATAGTTCATCATGGGCTTCAGATGTCCGCAGACGGAAATCAGAAGCAATTAGACGTGCTTGGCCTGATGCAATAAGTCAATCTGTGGAGTCAACAGGACATGTTGGATCTCTATTTATTGAAGATGCATTGAATAATCTTGATTTAGAGGAGGGCTTAATACAGGGAGGTGATGTTGCATCCTTGCAGAAGGATGGACCATTGGTTTTCCAGTCTGATACTGATCGGGTGTTGGGTTGCTATCCATTCAAAAATCTCCATGCTGCTGCTGACTTACTCTTTTTACGTGGAAGTTCTGATGTTGTGCTTGCCAAACAAGCAATCGTATCCTTCTACCCTTTCCTTTATAGTGCGTGTGGGATGTTGGATTTTTTGGTGGTAATAGTTGTAATTTATAGCAATACATATGCCTTTCCTTAACTTCTACAGTTTCTGTATTATTTGTATGATCGTCACTGGACAATTCCTGATGAAGAATGGAGGGAGTTAATAGAGGACTTTGCAGTGACATTTAATATTAGCAGGCATTCATTACTTGAGTCTTTTACTTTTTATCTCCTGGATGATGATACTGAGGAGGCTTTACAGGTGACTATAACATAATATTTGTGTTCAGTGAGTCTCAATGCTTATTTTAACCAGTTTGAAAAAAAAAAAAAATAAATGCTGATTCTATATGTATCAAGTTTGGTTCACTAATTTCCTTTAGCTGCTGACTATTGATACCATCATATTAGTATGAGGAGACAATGCTAGGCAATTTATGGGCATAAAATGAAAGTGGTAAGAGTAATTGGGATTTGAGTCAGAGATATTATATATGCTATTTTTTCCCCATTTAATTAGAGGGTCTTGGTCTAGTATTTATCAAAGTAAATATACAGCTGTTTGTTAAGCCATAAGTGTACTAAGAATCCCTCCTTCTGAAAAGAAGAATGAGGAGCTATGGGTCTTGTAGTCCTTATGCAATGACCATGTTACATTTTGTAATATTTGCTGTTAAGGTTGATCTGTTGTTTTTCCTTTGAGATTAATATATTTTATTATTCTGTTAGGAAGCTTGTCGCCTTCTTCCTGAAATTTCTGGTGCAGCATCACACCCTAAAATTGCTGAAGTACTGTTAGAAAGGAATAGCCCTGATACAGCTCTGATGGTTTTAAGGTGGGCTGGTCGTGATGGTGGGCCTCGTAATATTTCACTTAGAGATGCTGTCACTGCAGTGCGGGTAAGGATCGAGTGTGGACTTCTGACTGAAGCATTTATGCATCAGAGGATTCTCTGCACAAGAGTGAAAGAAAAGAGTTTCAATAAAGGAGCACCTTTGGAGACTGCTGATATACCAAAAGGGCAATTTAGTAATTGGGTGGAGGTCTTGGTAACCGAGATTTGTTGCCTCTGTATTAGGAGGAACTTAGTGGATCGAATGCTAGAATTGCCATGGAATTCTGATGAAGAGAAATATATACACAAGAGTCTTTTGGATTGTGCTACTGAAGAACCCCCGAGGACTACTGGAAGTCTTCTTGTTGTTTTTTATATGCAGGTACTTCTTGTTGTGTTATTTTCAGTGGTAGTTTGGAAACTCTTATTCACTTTACATTCCCAACAATCTCACCCTATTCAAGTGTATGATATAGTTCCTGATTACTTATTCTTACATATTTACTAGTTAGGAACAGTAACCACTTTTTGCTTATCAATTTGCATGCAATTCCCTTGTTTAATGGATCCTTTGTGAAATTTTCTTGATACATAATCATGTATTTTTGGCCATCTCATCTGTATTTTTAGCATAGCAAAACGTAGTGAATATGAATGATAACACCTGAGTTTTACATCTTTCTTGCATAGAAAGTGATATCTGGCTTCAATAGCCTAATAAATAGTTCATAATATGTGAGTTTAATCTCTGTTATGGTGTATGCTTATTTATACTTTGCTTTCAATTGGGTTACAATTGCATAGAAGTGAACTTTGTGTATCTTAAACTTGTGTTTTCTTTTACTCTCTGTGTCTCTGTGTGGGTGTGGGTTTTGTCCCTTTTTTTTGTGTTTCGGGTGGACAAGACTGTATTAGCTCCTTTCTGAATTATGATGATAATTTGCTTGAGTAAAACAATAACGAAATTGTAGCTTATAAACTTCTCTCTGTTCAGCGTTACAGATACTCTGAAGCATACCAAGTTCATATTCAACTTGAAAAGCTGGAGCAAGATGCCATTTCAAAAGGTTCTATCCAAGAAGAATTTCTACCAAGATTAGAAACAGTTAGTTGCTGGAGGACCAAATTGATTGTAAGTGTTATATATATATATATATACTTTTTTCATGAATTTATATTTTTATCCTTGGAATACCATCATTCATTATTTATGGCTAGCAGCCTATATTACCTGCACTCACATTCTAGTGCTTTTTTTTTTGGGGGGGACGGGGGGAGGAGGAGGGTATTCTATTATGAAGTGTCTTCGGTCATAAACACGACAACTAAGTGGTATTTTTTCCCTTATTTAATTTTCCAAAATTTTTTGGCAGATGCGTGAAAAGGAATTTAATGGCCTGTTTGGTTTAAGAAAACATTTTCTATTTTCATTTTGTGTTTTATTTTTACAATTCCCATTTTTTGTTTTTCCGAAATTCTCCTTTTTTTCCCCCCCTACAAAATCCTTTTAGGTTCTTATTTAGAATTGAATCAACAACAAAATACCTACATAAATTAACAGTTGTTGGTACTATATCTCCCTTGGAAAACCTGAACTTGTAACCAGAGTTATTCCCCAACTAGGACCTGCAGGCGAGCTACCCATTCTAACAGATCGAAGCCATTTACCACATGGTATGGGAACCAAAATGGGAACTCCCAGATCTTATAGGGCGTTTTCAATTTAATAAAAACACTATTATAATAATAATAATAATAATATAATAATAATAATAATAATATTATTATTATTATTATTATTATTATTATTATTATTATTATTAATGCCAACATGCTTAGATGCCTCAGAAATTGTGATATCTGATATGCATGATGTGGCAAACTGTCATGTTGATGTTTTAAACTTTATAAACTCTAGTGTATTGAGCATATTATTAGCATGAGTTCAGTAAATATTCATTTCTTTGAATGAGACAGAATAGGTGCTTGGAGTTGCTTCCAGAAGTTGAGCAGCAACAACTGAGAAGTGGAAACTTGACTGAAGGTGGTATTACTTCTCATGAAGAAGTTACAATTCCTGCTAAGATTGATGTTCCTCGGACTCGGGAATCCCGGTCAACGAGTCTATTGATTCCCTCATCCACAGATTCTTCCGACATGCTGCATGGAGATCATACATTTGGTTTGTTGAGTTCATCGACTTTAGGAACTTCAACCAAATTAGGCATGCCTTTTCCTACTATTGGGCCCGAATTTGGTAATTTTGGCACCCCATCAGATCGTCATGAAGGATTAATCCCTAGTAACATGAGGTTTTCAAATAATCAAGGTAAAAGTGGCAAAATCCCTAGGTACGATCACACTCCAACTCCAAAGAATCATAGGATCCGTTTCATGAATGATTCAGCTCTGAAGGGTGCTAACAAAACATCACCAAACAATTCCCAAGAAAATATGCGGGACAAAATGTCACCAGATGAACGGAGTGCGCTTTTTAGCCATACTAAAAAAGCCAGTCCTATGTACTCCTTGAAGGCTTCAGCCAGCCCCGTTATTGGATCCATGCACAGCCATTCCAAAGAATTTGCTGATAACTTTCCTAATATATCTAGTAAGAGTGTCCAATCACATAAAGGTGATAGAAGTTGGAATGCAGCGTCTGCTAATGATCCAATGGACGTCTCTTGGAGGTGAGATCATGTTACCTGTTTCTTCTTTTTCTCCCTGCCGGTTTGTTTACTGATAAGGCTTATTTATTATAATTTCCACATTTACATGCCCTTCCGCAATCTACACTTTGCGCTGAATCCTTCTTTCTGAACATTTCTATAGCCATACGGAGACGAGATTAGATGCCAGAGAAAATATCAATGGTGGACCTAGGTGGAGATCTGACGAAACCAGCGATGAAGAGGAGCAGGGTCTGGAAAGAGCTATGGATATAGTTTACCATGCAACTCCAACTAGAACAAATAGGCGAAGCAGGTTTACCAAGAGATGAGACTACATTTCTGAGAAAAAAGGGGTTTCTTGTATTTTTTTCCTGGATAGAAACAGGGAAAGACCAGCGAAAGAGAGTTATTTTCAGTTCAGATTTGTATCTTAAAGGAGTTTTTACTTGGACATTTACGCTGGTCTTAGTTGTGCAGCTAATATTTCGATGAAGGAAATGTTAGTCTTAAATAGTACATTGTGTTGGCCTTTTCCTTTTCCGTTCAGCCTTTTTCCGAATTATATATTTCATGGTTGGAACTTCGAAGAATGATTCATACAAAAAATCATATCATGTTTTAAGCAAATTCAAGGCCGTCGTGGTGGCTGAAAGAGTCTCGTCCGAAGATATTGTATTATGTACGCCAAGATATTGTAGTCGCCTTGTAAGATTGGATGTAGATCCTTTTATATTGTCATGTTATGCGTGATATTTCTTCTCAGAAGGGGATCAACAGTGGAAACCTTTTCCTTAGTAGATGATGTGGGAATGAAGACGAAGTGAGAATGATTGATGTAGTGATAAAAAAGATGAGCCTTTGGAACGGGATAAAAGGTGGATACAGCTTCTATAAATTACCATTATCCTCTTTTGTACGAAAAGATTTCAGTTGCTTTTATATGCCAGAATATTCCCTAGTAGTGTTTCTTGGAAGCATCCCACGCGGACGATTCCACTATATTAGTCAACTACTAAATCGTGTTTTCTTTTGTCGAGCCCTGCTAAATCGTTGGTCTGGTCATTGGTGCAAATTTGATTTTAGTTTAGTTTTTCTTGTGGACTGCATGGTTTTATTAGCTAAAGGTTATATAGAATCCCCCCTAAGAAGAGATTATAATCAGGAAGTGGTAAAATATTAAGTTCTCTTTTGCAGATAACTTGTCAACTTTTAAATCTTCGCATTACTATTAGAAATCAGTAATCACCTAAAATTTAATCTTATTTTTGTTGACCTAGAAGTCATTGGCTCAATTCAACTTAGTTCAATGAAAACGCGTTCCCTTTGCTTTTCCACTCAAATTATCTCTAACAAGAGAGGTTTTAATTGAATTTTATGAACATAAATAACTTTTAACTCACTCATTGACTCATTCCCTTAAATAAATATTCAAAGAAGCGAAGAAGAAACAACCTATCCACTCTTTTCTCCCAACATCCAAGGTAAGTGGTGTGGACATCCACCAAGAAAATGTTCTCAAATTGTCCCACGGATAATTATGAGAAGAATATCATCATGATTTATCTGTAAATGGATAACTTTTTAACAAAAAGAAAATGGTGATAGTGTACGGAAACCATATACATACATATCAGAAAAGGATAATTTACGTTGATAAAATAAATTGAGTTCAAAATTTTATAGATGTCTTAAACCAGAATTAGTTACACATCATGTCCTGAATACTTCTGTATAAATCGAATTAGCTTGATTCGATTTATTATATGCAAATAGATTATTAACATAAATGTTTGAGTTCATATGACATTTTGAAAGGCTATACTTTATAGTAACTTTTTTAATATAAAAAACTTTGGTAATGATTCTTTGTATGCTAAAGAGTTAGAGTATGATTTTTAAGGAATTTTAAAAAAATTTTTTATTCCATTTTAAATCTACAAGTTTGTAAAAACATAAATTTTTTAAAAGTTGAACTAAAACACAAAATTTGTATTTCTATTTTTATTTGTTTTGTTTTAATTTTTTAATATTTTATTTAAATTCAAATAAAGATATTTTCTTTTTCTTTTCTTTTTCAAAAAGATAAATTGCATTTTATAAAATTGACAGGATTACAAGTGTTCAAAACGATACAAGCAGAGCAAATGGGGTTCTACTACAATACATTTTCAAAGTGTAAAAGAAAATGAGAAAAAATTTAAAGAAAGAGAAAGTAACTTAGGTCATGAGCATTCATTAATTTTTACTCCTTTCTAACTCTTCACAAAGCTTTCTTTTTTTTTTTAAAGATGAACAAATTAAGGGTTTTTTACAGATTCTAAAGTAATATAGCATCTTCCTCCAACTTTCTCGTTTTATCCCTACCAGATCTTGTTGTTCTTACTCTTCTCATCTACCATAAAGCAAATTCAGTCTAGTATGTCTCAGATTCATTTTCCACCGATGTGTACTTCTTCTAAAATATCTCTGATATTGGACATCGTGTTAAGCAATGTATTTGTTGCAAAAAAGAGCAGTAGCTGAAAATCTTTTATGGGTGTTGCTAAACATCGGAAGCTTTTTATGTACCGGTCTCCATACAAAAATTTGTATCTTTGTTGGTACCTTCAATCTCCAAATCGAATTTATAGTTCTTTATTTTGCATGGCAGAATATTGTTCAATTTAAAAATATTAAAAATTATATGCAATCTTATAATCGGATGAGACATCATATAATAAAAATATTTTTTTATTAAGATTTATATTTTAAAGTTAATAAAAAATAAATAAATAATTATGGACATTTATACAAATAGTAAATCCAATTATTGCTACTTATAAAAGATACATATAGTAAATTAAATTAAACAAATTCAAGTTATATATAAATAGTATAAATCAAATCTATTTTATTCGATTTATAAAAATATATTTAGGATATAATATATATTCAATTTTAATTTAGTATATTTATTTTATCAACATAAATTATCTATCAAAAATAAACGAATGAATACAATTTGATCTTTATCAATTACTTCGAAAGAATTATGAGATTTACAAACAAAAAAATATACAATTTGATCTCTAATTTTTATTTTTATAAGATTGATTAATTTTTATACTAAAAAAAATCAAAAATCAAATTGTATATTTTTTTAATTAAAGATCTATTATCTTTTGAAATAATTGTCAGGAGATTTAAAATTTTTCTAAAAATAAAAATGTTAAACACATAACTAAAGCGAGAGAAGTGGGATAAAAAGCGTCACGCTTTCAGCATTTTTGTCGTGTTGAAAAATGTGAAAAAACAATAAAAGAAAAAATGATAAGTCAACCAGGATGATCTGATTCGGATCTGATAAGTCATCGTGATAAGCGTTCAAAAGTTGAAAGGACCATGGCAATGAAAACTTGCACGAAGCACAGTATCATTTCCCTTTTTTATCTGAGAGACGAAGATAAATACGCTAAACTTCAGTTTTGCGCCTCCTCTTTCACTCCCATCAGCGCAAGCAGAGGGAGAAAAAACAAAAAACCCGTTCTTGAATCGGGTGAACTCATTCGGATCCCAATTGACCCGATTTCAGAATCCACCGCTTATCGCCACCGTGTCGGATCCGTTTTGCGGCGTTGGAAGGAAACATGACGCGACGGTGCTCGCATTGCAGCAACAACGGCCACAATTCGAGGACGTGCCCCAACAGAGGGGTTAAGCTCTTCGGGGTCCGATTGACGGACGGGTCGATCCGAAAGAGCGCTAGCATGGGAAATCTCACCCACTATGCTGCGTCGGGTTCTAGTTCCGGGTCCCACCACCATGCATCCAACAATCCGGGTTCTCCCGGCGGTGGTGACACCCCCGATCACGCCGCTGCCGAGGGTTATGCCTCCGAAGACTTTGTTCCTGGGTCGTCTTCTACCTCGCGTGAACGAAAAAGGGGTTCGATTCTTCGACCTAATAAAAAAATGAAGTTTTTCATTTTTAAATTTGCTAAATTCTTTTAAATTTCCGTTTTGCTCGAGTGTTATTATTTTTATAATTATGTGATCTTTGTTTCCCAGTAGTCTGTTTTTTAGTATTGGTTTGTTTCGTTGTGTGGAAAACGAGTTAAAGCAGCTAGCTTTATGACTTCATGAGTGAATTTATTTGAATGTTTTGTGCTTGATGCTTGGCTTGGCTGAATAGTTTCTATCTGAATGATGTCGTGTGATCAAGTTTCGAACTTCCAATCATCATTAGTGTATAAATGTGGAGTATGCTTAGGTTTTTACATAGTAGAAAACATATTATTCTGGTTGACTTGCCGGTAACTTAAGCATGCACTTGATCATTCTTTAACTCTTTGATTTGATGATTTGATAATTGACTATATAGAAGATTTTTTAATCCTGTTCTTTGCTGGGAGAACCTTAAATGATGACTTGAGGAATATCTACTAAGTATGGAAAATCATTTCATTGATGTGCAGGTGTCCCGTGGACTGAGGAGGAACACAGAATGTTTTTACTTGGATTACAGAAGCTTGGAAAAGGTGATTGGCGTGGAATTGCACGAAATTATGTCACATCAAGGACACCTACTCAAGTGGCCAGTCATGCTCAAAAATATTTCATCAGGCAAAGCAATGTGTCTAGGCGCAAAAGACGTTCCAGTCTATTTGATATTGTGGCAGATGAAGTTAGTACCCTAACTTGCAAATTTCATGCATCAAATTTGTTTTTCTTTTGCATCTAGATGCATTCCATGGAATTGACGGCACATAATGTTTTCTACTGTTTGAAGCCCGTGGTTAGGATTATTTGATTTTGCTTCCTTATAAGATATTGTGTGACCTGTTCTAGCTTCATGTTGTGAAAGAAATCAATGTTGTACACAATACATTGATGGTCAATTAATTTTGGTAAAAAAAAAAAACTAAAAGTACATCCATTTTCTAATTTTCTTCTTCTGTAGCATGTTTGGCATCATGGGATTTCAGACAAATCACTTTAAATTGTGATCTTATTTTTGCAGTATTGGTCCTAGTGACGTTAGGAGACAAACATGACATTTTCTTGTTTTATGCTTTTTAATGATGTCTACTATTTGAAAAATGTATCTTCTTCCCTCATCCGATTTGCTTGGAACCTTCTCATTTATTTCTAGATTCTTAATGTTGAATTGTGATTTTGCAGTCAGCCGACACACCAATGGTGCAGCAAGATCAGCTACATGTCGAAACAGAAGGCAATAACCCCTTGCCTCCTGTGCCTCCAGCCCTCGATGAAGAGTGTGAATCCATGGATTCTGCTAACTCAAATGACAGGGAATTGGCCTTGTTGAAGTCAGATAACTCGCGATCACCATTCCCAGTGCTGTATCCTACCTTTTATCCTCCTGTCTTCCAATTACCTATTCCCTGTTGGTCAGGATATGATCCAGAGCCTACTAAGAAGAAGGAAGCTCATGAAGTATTGAAGCCAACTGCAGTGCATTCTAAAAGCCCAATTAATGTTGATGAACTGGTTGGCATGTCAAAACTGAGTTTAGGAGACTCCATTGGGGACTCTGCCCCATCCTCCCTGTCCCTAAAACTCCTCGAAGGACCTTCTAGACAATCAGCTTTTCATGCAACTCCAGCGTGCGATAGTTCGAACATGAACGGCAGCGCAATCCACGCATTATAAGGGCCCCTTCTGGCAAGTAGGGGTGTGTCCTGTAGCCATATCTATGAATGTAGGGATCATAAATCTGGCCATGTGGTCATCACATATCTTGTGGGAATATCCTTAATAATTTTTCTACCATTTTCTTTTGCCCTATTTACAGTGGTTAATTTAGTTTGTTTCAATGTTGGTAGGCAGCACAGCAGTAGCATTTAGGAATTATTACTTGGGTCTAGACTTTGTTTGTTTGTTCAATCATTTCATTTACCAGGGTCATTTCATGTATTGTAAAGTTGATTGTGCAGAATAACAATCTATTAGGTTGTGCTTCCCCTTTTATTTAGCAAACAAGTAACTGCTAGGTAGCAAGTTTTCCATGTTTTGCCTCACTTCGTTTATCTTCTACCTGAGTTGAGTGGGACGAAAAAGAAAATCAACTGCACGAGTATTATTCTAATTGATCATAGGTATTAAACAATTAAGCAATAATTAGGCACTGCAATTTGAAAAAATATGGACCAATTAATTCAATGGATTAATCGATGCTTATTCATTACATTAAGAGAATGAAGTATTTTATGAAAGAACCAAGTTGGGTTGGTCTAGTGGTTAGTTCACTAGTCAGCTTAAGCAAGTGTCGGGGTTCTATCCCAGACATTTGTATTCTAATTTCGATAAGAGATTTTTAAAATTCAAACTAAAGCGCTCCTGATGTGTAATTGACAGCAGGATAACAATAAATCACTTTTACAAACGTTAGGGATACAAATAGGACGATTTAAACATTAGGGACACAAATAGGATTTACCCCAAACGTTGTATATATCTCTTCTTATATTACTTCAAAGTAATAAATATAAATGATTTTTTTGTGTTTTATGTTAAATTTTTTTGTTAAACTTAACATATAATAATAATAATAATAATAATAATAATAATAATAATAATAATTATTATTATTATTATTATTATTATTATTATTATTATTATTATTATTAAATTTGGGTTAGTATAATAATAAATACATAAATAAACTCAAAATTAGTGATAATTAATTTTATTATATTAATTAATTAGTTGATAATTAAATTGAAACTTAATTTTTTAATTAAATACAACTTAAATTATTAGTGATTTTTTAAAAAATTATTTAAGATAAAAAATATTATTTATATATTAATATATTGTATTAATATTTATTATTAAAATAGTCTTGATTATAGTAATTATTTTGGTTAAAAAATTTATTTATACCATAAAGACTATAATAAATAGATTTAACAATTAAATATGAAATAATAAAAAATAAAATAATTTTTTAAGAACATATATAAAAAAATACTATTATTATGTTAAAAATAAAAAGAAAGCCAATATAAATTATTGTTTTTATTATTTTGAATATTATATTGTGTGTAAAATTATCTTTTTATTATTTAAAAATATTATAATAAGTGATTGTGTGTATATTTTTAGTCTTTATCAATATGTATAGATAGTTATAATTTAAAATTTTAAATATATCTAAATCAATTTGGGTTGGTCGAGTGATCAGATTAGTCGTTGTCCGCTTAAGCAAGTGTTGAGAGTTCGAATTTTATCTCGTATGTGTAGTAATTCATTGGCTAATTGCAGACTCTTAAATGAAATTCATATTCATAACGGATTAGTTCTTAACTTGTTGGGTATTGTGAAAATCCAAAAAAATATATTCATTTATCTAAATTTTATTATATTTTTGTCCCCACTGCAAAATTTTTCTGGGTCCGTCACTGCTTGCCGGTATAGAATGGAATATACCGTATATACGTAATACGTGTGAGATAAGGAGTTTGCATTGCTAAAATAAACTCTAGGAATTCACGGCCGTGCATGGTTTTTGAACACGTGTCTCTACATGCATGATACTTTTAGTTAGGTCTTAGGATACCAGAAAAAGGAAAAATGTTGTTATATGCATAGGCCAAGTAAAAGCAAATAAAATGAATTTTATGTTGTCTATAATTTTTGTTAAATTTATTTTTAATTTTAAATATTTAATAATTATTTATTTTTATAATTTAAAATTAAATATTTATTTTTAATCCTTTTTAATATGTCAGACAAATACTTTTTAGACATAGCCAACAAATAATAAAGAGTATATTAAGAGATTAAGACCCGGCCTCTTGAAGTGAAGTTTTTTAATTTGGGGACAAAATAATGAAAAATCTAGGTCCTACCGGGAGTCGAACCCAGGCAGGGACGGACATAGGGGGGGCGAGTGGCGGCCTCGGCCCCCCCAACTTTTTTTAATAGTAATAAGTTATTATGTATAATTTAATTTTTTTTAAAAAATTATTTATTATTTTGTCTAGTATAAATAAAAGTTCAGTAGTCTAATTTAAATATTAATAATTTTTAATATCTACAAAGTAAGTAACAATATTAAAGAAATCTGAAAAAGATATTATTACTAATATTTTTTAATTAAATAAAAATTTTCAAATCTCATAAAGTGAATTCTTTTTCTTGGCCGTCTTTTTTTATTCATTTGGTGTTCATTTTCTCTGTTTCAACTGCTACAATTAAGAGATCTTTTTCAACTATGAATATTGTGAAAAATAACTTAGAAACAAAATAAAAGATGAATTTCTTGCTAATTGTCTTTTAGTTATATTGAAAAGAAAATTACTAAAAAATTTGATACAAATTCTATTATTGGTGAATTTTATGATACAAAGATTCGACCACTTCGTTAATAAAAAATATACACATATTTTTTTACTTTAAAATATATTCTCTGTCGGTATATTTTTATAATACATCTTATATTATATAATTTTTTTACATAATTTTTAATATTATATGTGTTTTTGGCCCTCCCATAATATTATTTCTGGATCCGTCCCTGAACCCAGGTCGCTGGATTCAAAGTCCAGAGTGCTAACCACTACACCATAGAACCATAGATGTACTTGTCTGTCAGCATCTAATAATCAGTAATTATATATTTGTTATGCAATGTGGATGGCGAGAGCTAGCATGCATATGGAATGATGGATGACTTCAATATACTTTATACGCTAAACAAATCAAACTATACAGACAAAATTATATGAGCATTATCGGCTAAAAGCTAACTGAACAACTATGACCACAGCTCTAGAATTGAAGGATGATATCAAAGTCCAGAACTTGATGGATGAACTGTTACTAATGCACACTTAAGGTTGCTGCTTTCAAACTTGAATAGTTTATACAAAAAGGCAAAAAGCTAATAATGATACCTAAATTGGTATTAGATTTTTGGTTTAAATAGATTTATAATTTGTTATAGAGTTCTTAAAAAGTTAAAAGCATATGTATGGCTTGGTAATTATTTAAGAGGAATGCTAGAAGATCTCAAAATTTATTATTTTAAATCATTAGTTAGTTATCATTTATTAACATTTAGAAGTATAAAATAAAATATAGTATTAAATTATTATACTAAAATAATTAAACTAAAAAAATTAAATTAATAATTAAATAATAAAAAATAATAAATTCTGATGAGTTGGTAACATTTTTCGTTATTTAAACTTCTTTTATAAATTCAATATATTTAAAAACCATTTGTTTTGGTACTATTAGGACGGTGGGACTGAAATAAGTGAACATTCTTCATAGTTGACAGAAAAGTAATGGCACACATTAATAAAACGTGGGAATTAATTGACTAAAGTAGAGTAGTATTATTCACATTCAAAAAATGGCACTAAAGAATAAGAGAAAGAGGATATCCACTATAGAGGCCGGTCCTCACCATTCTAGCTTTGGAAAAACACCTTCTTCATACTTGAAAGTTCAGAGTTGAAACCAAAGGTGTCAGGTGTGAGAAAATGGAAGGCGTTGACCACTTGGCTGACGAGAGAAACAAAGCAGACTTCGATGTCGAACAGATGAAGATCGTTTGGGCGGGTTCCCGCCACGCGTTTGACCTATCTGACCGGATTTCTCGCCTCGTTGCCACCGATCCTGTAATTATTTCCCCCTATCTATGTCTTCAATTTTTGTTTGAAATTGTTGGAGTTTACTGAATGATGATGGTTCTGATTGTAATTTGTAGGTGTTTAGAAAGGATGATAGAACCATGCTTGGTAGAAAGGAGTTGTTTAAGAACACTTTGAGGAAAGCAGCTCATGCTTGGAAAAGAATTAACGAGCTTCGTCTTACTGGTGAGACCTATTTTATTGCTCTTTTCTGCATTCTCAGTTTCTTATCTTTGCTAAAAGAATTCAAATTTGTATTTTTCCAGAGGAGGAAGCTTATAAGCTGAGGTTCTTTGTGGACCAACCTGCCTTTACGGATCTTCATTGGGTATACTTCAGTTTCTTCTTGTGCTTGCATTGTTAGAAAATTTACTCATGAGTAGTACTAGTGTGCAGTGCTCAAGTTATGAATTTCAAAGGAATACAGTGTGTGTTGTAAGATCAAAGCATATTGTGCTTCTACTAAAGTTTTGTTATTGAAATTCTTTTTGCAGGGAATGTTTGTGCCTGCTATCAAAGGATCAGGCACTGATGAGCAGCAGCAGAAATGGTTGCCTTTGGCTTATAAGATGCAAATAATTGGTTGCTATGCACAAACAGAACTTGGTCATGGATCCAATGTTCAAGGGCTTGAGACAACTGCAACTTTTGATCCCAAAACCGACGAATTTGTTATTCATAGCCCCACATTGACTTCCAGCAAAGTAAGTTATATGAATCATTACTTGTGAGAGTCTTTAGTGATTCAAATTATAGAATCTTACAATGTTACATCAACAAATACAATGAGGAAAAAATGGTTTTTTAGCTTTTTTCCAATGAATATTGTATGTGCTTTTTGTTAAAGGCATTTGGATATGATTATCACTTCATTGATGCTGATTTAAACAGTGGTGGCCTGGTGGATTGGGTAAAATATCCACACATGCTGTTGTTTATGCCCGTCTGATAACTAATGGAAAAGAGCACGGAGTGCATGGTAATTTCGATTGTCTAATCATCCAGAATTCCAGTGATTCGAACATCAATTAATTAACTCTGTTCAATTTGAAGGTTTCATTGTCCAGCTGCGGAGCTTGGATGACCATTCACCCCTTCCAGGTATAACTGTTGGTGATATTGGAATGAAATTTGGAAGTGGAGCTTATAACAGCATGGATAATGGGGTTCTTAGATTTGACAATGTGCGAATTCCAAGGAACCAAATGTTAATGAGGTAATTTTATTTTATCCATGGTGCACAAAGCTACAAATTGTGATGTACTATACTAATAGCACATGAATGATCTGTAGCATAAAACTAATAGAACTTTAAACCCCCGAAGGAAGCTCATTGAAGTTGGGTCAAACCACAAGATGTGAACTCAATGTAACTTGGATAACAGTAACATCAACCTAGGAAAAACTTTTGGCTATTATGTTCACTGAACAATATAAGAACTTATATTTTGTCTTTGGCTATAAAGCATCTTTTAGCCCTTTTCTTTTCTTTAACCAGGAAGCAGATTTAAAAAGAGCTTTTAGTTCCAGTGAGAAGGAAACTGGTTCAGATTAAATACCTCAACAATCAATTCATGGGCAATGTTATATCAACATTTTCCCTTCAAGATTATTATTTAAAATGGCTACTAGATAAGAATAACATTTGAGAAACATAAAATGGAAACAGTAAAAAGGGTTGTCTTTATCCCTGTTTTAAAGTTGAAAATATGACTCCTTGTTGAGATCATTGGTGATAGAAAATACCTTACTTTTCTCAATTGTTTTAAATGGTGGTGTTGCCTTGCAGTTTCTGTCAATAAATTCATGTGATGACTCCTAACTTTTTTCTTTTAATCTCAGGTTTTCACAGGTTACAAGAGAAGGAAAATTTGTGCACTCAAGTGTTCCAAGACAATTAGTTTATGGTACCATGGTCTATGTGAGGAAAACAATTGTAACTGATGCATCCATTGCTTTGTCACGAGCAGTTTGCATTGCTACAAGATATAGTGCAGTACGAAGACAATTTGGGTCACAGAATGGAGGTATTGAAACACAGGTAAGATTTAAAACACTCCATTGAAGCATGGCTTTTGCTTGTTGGCAAATTCCTTTTTAAGGAATGGTAATGAAATATTTATTAATATACTTTTTCATATATAAATTATGCAAGGCGGAAATGGAGACTGTATCCAAATTAAATTATACAAACTATATAAGTTAATTTACTTTAATGTTAAGTTGCTTCTGACTAATGTAGTTTCTCCCTTTCAGCTAGTCTTGTTTATTACTGACATATCTGTTCTATGTAATTTGATGGGAATCTAGAAAGTATTCATCCATATATTGTGGATGTGTTATGTGATACAGAAATGTGTATTTCAGTCTAATGTTTTATCAAAAGTAGAATTTGATTAGTTGGATTCGCATTGTTTGGTCTTTATGCTTAATTTTGTTTCCTTTTTTGTCCTTTACATTTAGGTGATTGATTACAAGACACAGCAGGCTAGGCTATTCCCTTTGCTAGCTTCTGCTTATGCATTCAGATTTGTTGGGGAGTGGTTGAATTGGCTTTATACTGATGTGACGCAAAGATTGCAAGTCAACGACTTTTCAACACTGGCTGAAGCTCATGCATGCACTGCAGGGTTGAAATCCTTGACTACTTCAGCTACTGCTGTATGTCATTTTTTGTTGGTTACTCTTTGTATTGGCTACTACTTTATTAAATATGGTTTTGTTATTGTTTCATCCAGTTTCTTCATTATTTTCCCCCCTCTCCATCTGCTGTGTTGTCATTTAGTCAGATTCCTTAAGTGTTGCTGATAAATTTCTAAAATGATGATCTATTATCCTTGTAGGCCTCCTCCCATTTCTCCTCTTTATCCATATCTGTTTTCTTTGTTGTTTAAGATATGTTGATACTGTGAGGGCAATTATGTGAGGGATATGATTGAGCATCAATGCTAAAATATTAATATGAATTGTATGTAGGGTTACTATCTCAGTTCTTCAGGCATATAATTTTGTATGTCGGATAACTGACTTGATTTGCAGTGTCTTCTGCATGTAAATTATGCAAATGTTTCTGATGTTAGTGTTTATATAATATGCTTCTATTGTTTCCTAATATATGCATTTCATTTTGCAATGCTGAATTTTTTGAAGTGGTAATGAAGGTCAGTTCGCTTAATTTGCAGGATGGAATTGAAGAATGTCGCAAGCTATGTGGCGGCCATGGTTACCTTAATAGCAGTGGTCTCCCTGAGTTATTTGCAGTCTATGCTCCTGCATGCACATATGAAGGAGATAATTATGTGCTGCTTTTACAGGTTTGTTAAATATCTTTTTTCGTTATGTTTTTTATTGTCATCTCATGCATTATATACAAGTCTTTTACAATATGTTAAAAGGATTCATATTTCTGTAAGACAACTGTGGCTCAAGTCTTGTCTGGTTTAGGAGGTTTACCAGTATTGATCTCGGGGTTGTACTGATAACTTCAAGAAAAATCGCATGTAGGTGGCAAGGCATCTTATGAAGACTGTTTCTCAGCTGGACTCTGGTAATAAGCCCACTGGTACTACAGCTTATTTGGGTCAAGTCGAAAAACTGTTGCAGTATCGTTCTGATGTTCAGAGAGGTACTGAACTCTACCACCATAGTTAATTTTGAACATATGTAAACTTTAAACATGTAACCTTCATGTATGGTTTCAGTTAACATAAAATTTGTCTGTCATTGTTCTGTTGTAACTTTGTTATGTATACTTACTTTTACTCGATGCAGCCGAGGATTGGTTGGAGCCAAATGTTGTGCTGAAAGCATTTGAAGCTAGGGCTGCTTGGTTGTCTGTTGCTTGTGCTCAAAACCTTAGCAAGTTCACCAATCCTGAAGACGGTAAATGATTCAAATTCTTCAACTAAGCTTGACTATGGAGCTCTGCTTAAATTTTCCATTTCTTGTGTAGCTTCCCAAAAGAAAAGAAAAATAACTATCGATAAGATGACACACACACACACAGATATATATATATATATATATATATATCAATTAATTTTAAGTCCTAAAGAATTAACCAAAGCCATTAGCACTTCAAGATATTATCATTTAAAATTTTAAATAATAACCAAAAAAACTCCCCAGGATATACCAAAGTTATTGTAAGTGCATTCGTTGAGATAGTTTGCAATTTGCGGAACATGCTTAAATATTATTATGATTAGTGCTAATAATCTTTTTTTACAACAGGTTTCCAAGCACTCTCAGCTGATCTCGCTGAGGCAGCAGTGGCTCATTGCCAATTAATTGTTGTTTCCAAGTGAGCTTCTTCCAGATTTTCTATGTTAATTAATTGTTAATAGCTGCTAATTCTTATACTTGTTGACTTCTTTATTGCATCTCTAGATATATACTACAATAGATTGCCTCGGTAAACAGTGAGTTCCATGATATTCTATTGGAAAACATAATGTGTTAGCATTAAATGACATCAGTGTCAATTTAAATAAATGTTGCACTGTTGAATAACTTTTTGTTTGTGTAATTTTTTCAAAAATCAACAACGTTGCTATTTGATCCTAACTCAAAACATAATAGTCTATTATTAATCAATATCTTAATTGTTTATTCAAGATATTAGATTTCTGTACTTGAAACTAGGATCTGCTTGAATCAGTCTAAAGCTTGATCAAACTTTCATTCAGATTCCTTGAGAAGTTGCAACAAGATATACCTGGAAAGGGTGTGAAACAGCAATTACAAGTTCTTTGTGGGGTTTATTCTCTGTTTCTTCTTCACAAGCATTTGGGTGAATTTCTCTCTGCTGGCTGCATCACTCCAAAACAAGGATCACTTGCCAATGAGCAATTGAGGTCCTTGTATTCCCAGGTTTGTCCCAAAACAATTTCAACATCTGATATCATAATTTTATAAATAATATGTGATTAATATGAAGACTGAAGACTAATAGTGTGATTATATGCATATGATTAGGTTCGGCCTAATGCGATTGCGCTTGTTGACGCATTTAACTACACTGATCACTACCTCGGTTCGGTTCTTGGTCGGTACGACGGAAATGTGTATCCAAAGTTGTATGAGGAGGCATGGAAGGATCCTTTGAATGAATCAATCGTTCCTGATGGCTTCCATGAGTATGTTCAACCAATTCTTAAGCAGCAGCTTCGTAATGCTAGGCTTTAGATGATTTAATACCTGGTTTGTTAATTTACACCTAGTAAATTCTATCTACTTTAATTGTGTTTTAAAGAGTGAATTAATAAACTTGCACGGAAGGATAAATAAAGAGAGGTGTGAGGAACATAACAATCATAATTGTTGATTAGAAGGAAGATGCTTTTGGTTATGGACTACCTTGATGAATTCTTTGTCAAATTTTGGAAATCCATTCTTTCATCTTAGATTAAAGTTGATAATAATTAAAAAAAAAAAAGATCTTACTAACAAGTATGGAGTCTCTACACAAGACATGTACTACAGGAAATTACAAGATAATTAATTTTTTTAAATTAAATTTGGAGAATTTATTTAATGACCATGAAAAGCAAAAGTCATATGAGAGTTTTGGGGCCTTAGTGTATGGATTATGGAAGTTGCTTAATGGCTGATTTTCCAAAACAATCACGTGTGCAAAGTCCAACGGACTATAGTTAATTAAAGCTAATAAACGAATCTAAGGCAATCATGCAACCACAAAAATAATTAAATAACAATGTTATGGTGGCTTTCTGTCACATCATCTTGGGATCTTAAATCTAATATAATACAGCAATGCTACAAAGTACGAACAATCACCAATAATTGTTACCGTTTATGTGTATCTCACTTGCTTTGGTTTCCTAAGTGCGTGTATATAATTATTATGTTTAACTAAATGATTCGATAACAACAATTTGGAGAGAATAACATAGCATGACGATTGATTAGGACCATAATTTTGTTAATTATTAGAAATTGGACTCTCATGTCAACTCACTTTGGACGGATTCAGGGAAACGTGTATAATAATCATTTCTACAGAATTTTGAATAACTCCTATATATATTCCTATTCGTGTAATTTTTTAATAAATTATAATAATGTGATGATTGTTTCCTAAATATTGTAATTTTAAATTTTACAATTTCTTTTGGTAAGACATTACGTGTATTAATAGGCATCATGTACTATTAGATCCCATATTTGTTTTTTTGTTTTTAAATAAAAAAAAGGAGTATATGTAATAACATTTTTCCCTCGTGTTGTAATGGTACAAGGGTACAGTCGCTAAAATGATTTAAATTATTGTAGCGTGTATTATTGTAGTTGTGAGAGCGATGAGCGATATTTGAAAGACGATATGATATGACGAAAGGGGTTCATTAAAAATATAGGGCTACCCCTAACAAATTAAAATGCACCTAGCTATTATAGCTTGCCAACTAATTTATGCAGCAATGTCTCAATTAAATATTAAATAAATTTTTACTAACATGTTGGAGTCTTCATTTTGGAAAAAAGTTGAACAAAAGAGATAGAGCCATTAATTGTTGGAGTAAAATTGCTTACTACTACTGTTCTATTAGAAATTATCGAGAACTTTTTGCTACCGTTATCTTTGATTTTGACATTATGTAGTTACAATATTATTTGAAAAGTTTGTACCAAATTTTTGCTACCTTATTAGTGCACATCTAATTCAGGATAAAGAAAACGACCTAGATTTGCATATCACAACGCTTTGTCTTTGTGTCCCTGCCTACTCATACAACCCCAACGGATTTTGTTATAAGATTCACAATAACCTACGCAAATAAATAAATAAATGATTGTTTTAATTTGTTGCAACTTGGCATAATCGGAGAGAATATGATATTTGAGTAATGATACGTGGGTAAACTACTGATTTCTTATAAGAATTATTTTGCATATCTGTTATTATATCTTATAATATTCGACACATTTATCATCTATTAGATATTTCAAATTTGAAGAAAAAAATATTAAAAGAGACTGATACTTCATTTAAAACTTTGCAAGGTGGGAATAAAAATAAATTACGGTTTTATTCAAAGTACAAATAAAATAAAAGAAATTCTTGGAGCCAGTAATTTTTAATATTTTTGGTTAATATAAATATTAAATTATTTTTAATAAATAAATTTTATTAATTTATATGTACAAATTTAAAAAAATTTAGTATAAACTATATTAATTTATGTGTAAAATTCAAATAAATATAAGTGTAAATTATATATTTATTGCGTGTAAAATGTCTATAAATATAAGTGTAAATTATTGATGACTTACTCATAAAATAATTACAAAAAACATATCTCTGTTGTATTAGCCTGTTAGATGTGAAAGTAAGTAGAATTAAACAAAGTTAAGTCAAATTCAAAATTAGGATAATGGAGTCTAATTATAAAGTTTAAGTCTAACTCCAATAAAACTCATAAATTAATTAACTCAGATAATATATATAAACGTGCATGTATGTCAATAAATTAAAAATATAAAATAAATAATATATGATTATAATCGAACCAACTTGAGAATCAATAAATTCACATTTATTTAATACATAAATTTAAATTTAGACTCAAATTCGACTCAAATAATATTTATAAACTTATTAAATTATCACTTAAGAGCTAGCGGTAACCAAGAAGCTCCACTGACTCATCAGCGTTTCTAGATGCGAACAGTAGTCAGTGATTGAGTCCTCATCTTTCACGGATTCCTTGAAATTCACGAGGATAATCAAATATAAGATGCCAAGAATGATGATTAATTGCGGTGGATAATTATAAGCATCAGGCATTAGTGATCATGGGTCCGCATAGCAGATTTTGAACATAGTGGCAGTTGAATGAAATTCGTACCAAAACTTCATTCATCTTCATGGGCCAGACATTGTCCATTCAATATTAAATATTACCCCAAATCAAAGAAACCAGTAAACTAATAAACAAATAATAATAAACTCATGAATTCCTTACTATTGTAATGGAAGAAGATCTTGCCTCCGCAAAAACGACATTAAAGCTATGATTTGAAGATGCATATATAAATATATATAATGGATCAACAATCAACATTGGTCCACCAAAGTTTGTTCTAACTAGAAATAACAAAAACGACACATTCTGAAACTCAATATAAAATGACCTTAGCGGTCCATATTCATTTTCCTTAATTTTATCTTTTTTCCCCTTTTTGTACTTTTAAGTTTAATTCCAAGATACGAATGGCAATGGGGACGGACACTTACTCCTTCAAGTAAACTTCAATTATTGTGATACCTAAAAAATGCCACTTATGTTCTAACTCATGAGGGACTAATATTAATCCTGTTAGATGGACGTCACGAAACAGAGAAAAGAAATTTTAATAAAAAAAGTTTTAGATCAACACTTTTATTAAAATTTAGCGAACACTTAATCATTAAAAGAAAAGTGAATAATATCACATCATTATATAACATATATATTAAAATGAGGTAAATAATGCACACATATTTATATAAAAATATATGATAGCTAATTAATTTAATAATTAATTTTTTGTATGTAAAAGTATATTTAATTAAATAATTTAGTTAAATATCTTAAATTAATTTTTAGTTGTCGTCTTTATATAAAAATATTTTATGTGGATAATCACTTTAACTAAACCTTCAATTTTTGTTTTTTATCTTTTTGAATAATAAAACCAATAAATGTGCTTAAATCTTTTTTTTTTCTTTCAAAATATTCATAAATTAACTCGCAAACCCAACATAAAATACGCAAGGCAGATATAACAACATTTTTTAAACATTAATATTACTAGATTACAACTGTTTTCTCTCTTTTCCAGCTGGACCCATTCTTTTTTTTTTTCGGAATTGTTTCAGTAGTTTTGAAAGACTAGAGAGTCATTTTTTCTTTCTCTCATGCATATTTATATAATAAATTTATTTTGTCCATTCGTAACATAAATTAACAAAAATAGTTAGGAAAAAATAAAATTCTATCTAAATTAATTTAAAATTATTTTATTTTATTTTATATTTATTAATTATCACCAACATAATTGGATAATATTATATATAATAAGTATATGATTATGAATATTACAATAAAATTATAAATGTACAATTAAATAAGATAATTTTAGTTTATTATCTCTCTAAAATTACTGATATATAATCACACACTTAATCAATCTAACGTATCTATTATTCTATTAAAATTAGGAGGCTGAAATTTAGTATTATATTTAATTATTAGAAAAAAATTAAAATTTTATTTAGTTTTTTCAATACTTCTAAAAAATAAGAACACAGGAGATTGAATTTTTTTGAAACAGGGAATAAAATTTTAATAATATTTTTAAAAAATTAAAAATATTTTAATAAATATTTTTATTTTATCTCTATATTTATCTTAAATTAAACCAAACAAATACTATAACAAAAATACATAATGTAATTTTATATACTTTACACTAAATATAATATAAAAATTTTATTTAATTTCAATTTTTGTCTTTCAATCTCAATCTCCCTTTAAAATGTACCCTAGGTTTGGATAAAATTGTTTTGGAACAAGGATTATATGTACTCTAAAACTAGTATATATGCATTTGCAAATTTTAAAGTCGTATGAGAATAGAAATAATACAATAATAAATCAATTATCTAGAGTTAAATTTAAATAGGACACTCTATCTTGGTTTAAATAAAATATATATAAAAACTATTGTTTATGTTCATGCATGTACAATTAGAATTACTATGAATAAAATTTACTGCTACTAATTTTGAGACACATATAGTAGAAATATTTGTCTTTTTCATTTTGTTAATATTATAAAAAGAATTGATAGCATAGCCGAAAACTTCATCCCAAAGGTCTTTCTCTTTCAAGTTTGAACCTCTTTACTCACAAAGTTTCCTTCCCCTTCCATCTTTGCTTTTTTCACTTCCATTTCCATGGACGTGGACCCGCAAAAACCCCTTGTCTCTCCCATCATTGTCAACTCCGCCGCTTCCTCATCTTCCCCCGATCAATCTTCACCTCCACCACCCAAACCACGCGCCAAAAAGAGGGCCGCTGCTAGTGGATACCGCGGAGTACGCATGCGCCAATGGGGCAAATGGGTCTCTGAAATTAGAGAGCCCAAGAAGAGGAACAGAATCTGGCTCGGAACTTACGCCACTGCTGAAATGGCGGCTCGAGCCCACGACGCCGCGGCTCTAGCAATCAAAGGCCGCGCTGCTATCCTTAACTTCCCCGAACTCGGCCCGCACCTTCCACGTCCGCCGACCAATTCCCCTAAGGACATACAAGCCGCCGCTGCCAAGGCAGCCGCATTGGATTACTTTCCAAGCCATGAAGCCGTAGCCAATCCCAGCCGAATCGTGTCCGCGTCGTCCTCATCGTCCTCCTCATCCTCTTCCACCCAGCCTAAGGACAAGGAAGAATCACCGAATTCATCGATGGACAAGGATGATGACATGTTTGTGGACCTCCCTGACCTGATAATTGACTTGGATCACGGTGGTCGAGGAAGTGAATTTGATTACTCGACGCGTTGGCTTGTAAACGAAGCCGACCAACTCGACTCGGCTTTCCAGCTCGCAGAGCCTTTCCAGTGGGAGTCAGTTCCCTACTAACTTGTTAGTTTCTTCTTCTGTTTCTCTCTCTCTCTCTCTTGTGTTGTTTGTTTTGTCTTTTTCTTTGTTTTTTTGTTCTCCCTGGTGGCACACTCGCACCCTGATGTTGGACACAAATTACACAGCTCTTTTCGTTTCTGAGAAAGGTTGTTAGAGGAGCAATCAGGGAGATGAATAAAAATGAGTGCATAGAGTTGGAATTTCTGAGAAGTGTTGTATATAATTGAGTTCCAACTCCATCACTTGAATAAAAGTGTGTTTTTTTTTTTTTAATTTTAGCACTTGAATAAATATTTTGTACGTCAGTTCTTCGGCAATTAATAAATGTACTTGTGTTATTACTTATTCCTTTCTTTTTTCTGTTTTCTATTTTGCTTTTTTTTTTTTTTTGGTTCATGCAAATATATTATAATTAAACAGCTAGTCCGATATGATCAAATGTAGTACTGATAAAAGCGAAAGTATTATTATGAAGCTTGATTTAAATGTCTTCATGAAAACAACACAACAATATATACTTAAGTATAGTCTTGTGTTTCAACTTTTTGAATTCAACCGTAATTGGAGATGATCGATATCATGTGTATATTGAATATAATTACATGTTAAAAAATTAACCATTTTCAAGTAAATACCATAAAATCTTAGTTAGTACGACTATTTCTTTCGCTATTACATGTTAGTATCATTATGATATCATAATGACAATTACTATATTTAAGCACAACAATAGTGACACAAACTTGAATCATGATAGGTATAACAGTATTTATTAGTTTATTTTTATTTATCAAATCTGCAAAATAATAAATAATGTAAGATTAATTTAGATGGTAATATAAATATCTTAAAGTTAAATTAAAAAGCTTTATAAAAGATGTATGTTTTAGGAAAAAAATGTACATCAAATTCGTCTCAATTTTCATTATATAGGTGATAGTAGATATATCTAAGTTTTATGCAGAATTATTTTTATTTTATTTTAACAATATATGTATATATATAATTAAACAAATTATTTATTTAAAAATAAAAGGTAAATGATAAAATCCATAATTTTATATATATTGTAATGAATATAATTTTACATGTCACTCAACATGTAATAATTTTTCAGGTTGATGGTTAAAATAGTTTCAAAAATATTACATGTACGTCACATTGGTCATCGAAAGATTAAATACTTTAAATTAATTATTATAAGATACCAATATAAGTTAAATTGCTCATTTCTAAAATATTATATGATATGCCATATGACATGTCATATGTTATAAAATGATTAATTGACTTATTATGTCAACATTTGATATGTCATAAACTTTTGTAGAGTAAATTAGCTTGTTTCTAAAAATACAAAAATGACTATGTAAGTTATTTTTATTTTTAAAATTTTAAAAAATAAATAAAGTTAGTTAGACAATTTTATCTTATTTTTATTTATAAATACTGAATTTTTAGAATTTTCAATTATACTAATTTTAATATCATTTATCTTATTCTACTCAAACGAAATTCTTTGTCCAGATATAAAAATTAAAAAAATATATATTTTCAATTTTATTATTCTTTATGTATCTAATTGTGAATATAAATAATAATTATTACTAGAAGTAATTAACCATTAAATCATTATGTGGTATGTGAAAGTAATCTGTATATTCCGGTGACACATAACTTTTAGTATGATATATCTACAAAAGAATTAATTAGACTCACAATAATATATTTCAGGACCAATTAGAACCAATTTGACATTTACGATAGTACTATCTTCACAATTAATTCATAATTCTTTGTATTGACATTAAAAATGCATGCCAATTATAGGCATAGGACCAATGTAGTATGGACGATGTCTTCTCTTGGGACCAGCTCTTCAAGGCATTGTTAGAAAAAGCTACCAAAATTACTTTTATGAGTGGTGGGACATGGAAAATAGACTAATTCATTATATAGTTTTAAGCGGGAAAAAAGAGAGTAAAAGGTTGTAACTTTTAAAAAAGGTTTCTTATATAATTGTGCATAAAATCTAGCTAGAATAATAACTAGACAAAAAGTCATTTGGTAGAATAATAATCTAATGATTCAGATAATTTCATTTTGAGAATTAACTATATTTTAGTTGAACCTCTTTATAAAATGATTGAATATATTTAAGAGGAGGATTAGGAGGCTAGCAATTTTTGTGTTTTATAATAATTAATTGGTCATCAATAGTATTTTTAATGGTGTGAGATTACATCTAATGGTAAGAGATTACTTACTTTTCTTTTTTGAGGGCTGCTACACATACAAGTTTTTTTGGCTTACAAGTTGACACAAGTCCAACAAAATACATGCATTACACTCCCACGTTCAAGAGTAAATAAACGCATGTTATTCAACCACTTCCTGTTTCTAAAGCGCACTACTCACTATGCATTATGAACGACTCTTCTTCTTCTTCCTCCATGAAAACGAATTTCTTACCAAATTTGAAGATAATGGAACTTCAGAAATACACCTAAACGATTACAGAAATATACCAAAAATTCGTTGAAGTACACCTATGCATAATTCAGAAATCTTTCTATTTCTCCTCCTCATCTTCTACTACTTCTTCTTCTTCAAAAATGATTTCAGAGCTTGATATAAAAAGAAACAATGGAAATCAAGAATAACGAAGAAAAAAAACAGAAAGAAAAGCACGTAAATGAAGAAGGAGAAACAGAATGCAAGAAACGAAAGAAAAGAAGAAGAAGAAGGGGAAGAGGAAGAAGAAAGTGCAGCAAGAAGAAGAAGAAGATGTAATAAAAAAAAACAATGGAAATCAAGAATAACGAAGAAAGAAAACAGAGAAAAAAGCACGTAAATGAAGAAGGAAAAAGAGAAGGCAAGAAAGGAAAGAAAATAAGAAGAAGAGGAAGAAGAAGAAGAGGAAGAGGAAGGTGCAGTGAAAACGTGCAGTACGGTTCGAAGCGCATTATGACTTGTAAAGACTTGTATAAAAAAAGCTTGTATGTGAAAAATTATTCTTCTTTTTTTATGGTTAAGTGCTGGCTACAAAATATAAAAATTACTGGCCTACTAGATTTTTTCTTTAATTATTTCATAGGTTTATATAATTGAGAAATGTTAGGGCCAGCAACTTTTGGGATTTATAGCCATCAAATAGCCATCAACGAGGCTTTTAATGGTGTGAGATTGATATGAGATTTCATCCAATTGTTCACTTTTCTTTGCTGGTTACATGCTGGCCAGAATTTGATAAAATTGCTTGCTCCTAAACTTTTTCTTTGTAATTTTATTAAATTTTTAAATAAGTTTCTCAAATTTAAAAGTTTACAATTTGGCATTTGTCTTAGATAAATTAATTAGATCAATCTCTATCAATAATTCCCGTTAAAGAGAAATGAAATATTATAAAAATATTTTTTTTAAATTATTTAACAGAGACTTAATTCAAAATTTTTATTCAATATAGAATTTAATTAAAAAAATTTAAATTATAAGAATTTAATTAAAATATTAAAAAATTATAAAGATTTAGAGAATTATTGAACCTAATGAAAAAAAACTTCAACTAATTTTGCTAATACATCTATTGTTGGGTCTAAACTTTTTTAATTAGAATGTCTATGATGATTTATTATCATTTGTTACTTCCGGTTATTTGTTGACGTGACTAAGAGCCAACAGAGGATAAAGCATAGTATTTGGCAGTCCATTAAAGTTTAAACTATAAAAAATATTTATTGGAGTTTGTTACAAAGAGAGAGAAAGACATAGACTCCTAATTTGACTAATATCATTAGTTCATTACCCTAATTTAATACTATAGTTTTGACTTTTGTCTTTGAAAAATTATTGTATATTATATAATTAATGTAATTATATAAGGTGAATAATAAAAATTATAAATGTGATCTAAATTTCAATATATATATATACATAGGAAATAGTATTTTTTATTTATAACGTTTGCGATTTTATCAAAAATACTTCTAATAACATTTAATTGTACTTAATTTTTTTTTAATATTTTTTAGTTTATATCAATATTATTTAGATGTTTACTTTATGTAAATATTAGGAACAAAATTAAACTTTTTTAAATACCTTTTATATAAATAAAAATATTAAGAACAAAATTAAATAAAACAAAAACTTAAAAAGTAAAAAATATATATTTATAAAGCAAAAGAGTACTCAAAACATAAAGAAAATATTGTAGATGTTCCAGAATTTTGTGTACTAACAAAACATGAACATTAAATCATTAACATTATCCACTGTTTTATAATTCTCTAATAATACTCCAAATGCATAGCATTCTCCTTCTTAAAATTTGTATTTTTTTATTGAAGTCAATATTACCTAAAACAATCACCCATTGGTCTATTTCATTTCTTTTTTATTATCTTAACTTTTAATACATAAAAAATGATAAAAATTCATGAATAAATAAATATATTAAAAATAAATTATAAATAAAATATATATAGAGAATATTAAAATCTCTCTAATTTATTTTTTTTAAACTTACCTAAAAAATACAATTCTGTCCACGCATCACATCTATAAAACAGACAAATACTAATTCTGCACTGTTATTATTGGTGCATATATCAGTCAGTATATCTTGATTCTCCAATTAGCAACGCTATACATTTGTCAGTGTTATTGGTCTACATATTTGCCAATATATTTTCAAGGTCAGAATATAGCTAATATTATACATCATCCGCCAATATATCTTCAATGTATATGTCAGTTTTCCTATTTACGATGTTATACATCTGTCAATATATCTTCAATAGCAATGCTATATATGCATCTGCCAATGTATATTCAATGTCAGAAGTATTATATGTTCAGTATCAGAATATAGCAGGTTTTAAAGTTTTAATCTGAAATATAAGTATAGAAACAAAAATACTAGCCGCAAGTGTTTGAATGTTTTGTCTGTCTTTATCATAGATTTAGTCACAATTTCTCAAACTTTAAACAGTAATTTTTTTAACACAAGATAATTCTTCTCTATTTTCAAATTTTATTTCACAATCTTAAGTTACCCCTTTATTCATCACCACATTGTTACTACTACTATTCTGCGCAATCTGTCACCAACATCACCACCACAAATATTCATCTCCCACTGGACTGAAAATAAAGATGCAGGTTAGGATTTTTATTGTCACCTTTTCATTGTCATCGTCATCCTAATCCTCTTCTTGTATATTTTTATTTCTATCACTGTTTGTTGGTTCCTCCTCTTCTGCTTTTCTCTTTTTATCTCTTGATCTCTGTTTTTCTCTTTATTGATCTTACTTTCTTTCTAGATATTTGTTATTGTCGTATAACTATTACCTCTAAGCCTTATTATCGGACAGTGATCATCAATCTAGTTCTTTTTAAATTTTATTTTTTATCCTATTTTTCAATCAATACCCATATCACATGTAAGTACTCGGTTCTTCTTATATAATTATCTACTGATTACTAATTAATATTTTGATATTGTAATAAGAACATCTTATATAATTATCTACTGATTACTAATTAATATTTTGATATTGTAATAAGAACATTTAATTGTGTAGTTCTTTCACATTGTAAGGTCACCTTTTATCCTAAGTGTAACATAAATTTCCTGTCAGATTTTCAATTGCTAACTTATATATAATTTAAAATTTTTGTACTAAATTATATCAAATTTGTGAGAAATAAATAATTATAAATCAGATAATAGTAAACTGAAGACACATAAAACAAAATTTACCAATGAAAAAAGTAAAAGAAAATTGTTTCTTCAAAACTTAGCTTTTGAATTTATTTCGAAATATTAGTCAAATAAAAGATTATTTTAATTTAAATAGTCATTTCTAATAATAAAATTAGTGACTTTTAAAGATATTTTTTATTATATTTAATTAAGTAACTGCCAATAAATAATTATCTTCAAATAATGTAATACTTTAATATAATTTTTATATTTAACATTTAATATTTGAATTATATTATGAAATTTGCAATATTAGTTAATAATTTAATATTAACGAGTTAAGATTAACGATTTAAGATTAACTATTACTTAGTAATTATAGTAAATATCAAATTTCAGTCATCCTTAGTTAAAGGATATAAAACAGTTATAATTAAATTTAAAGAATATCATCTTCTGAGATTAGGTGATGATGTTATTTACCATCGTTATCATCTGTTACCATGAATAGGGTTGAACTCAACACTGCTTGCTCATATTGATTTCATGTACTCTTATTTAAAATTGAGGGTTGGAAAATTGAGGGTTAGGAGTTTAAATTATGACTCGTTAAAATTGATTAAAAACAAAGTTTTATATAAAATATGTCAAAAATCTTTTAGTTGCAAATCCACCGTCCTCTCCTTGCGCCTCATTATTTGGCCACATCGGCCTATGGATTGGCTAGGTCGACGAGCCTGCTAACCTGTTGTATTTATTTTGCTAGGCTCACCTTGCTGATCATAATCGAAATCTCATCATTACTCATTCTCCACGTTGAAGTATTATTTTTAGAGAAAAAGATAAATAGTTTTTGATCTTTTGTTTTTAAGACATTTTTATTTCTAATCATTTAAAAATACATTTTTCTTTCTTGAAAATTGGACAGATTAATTTTTCCGTACAAATATCTCCTTCACACTTAATAGAAAAGTTTGACGTAACTTCTATTCTATCCTTGCAAATGTCTCCGTTATGGGTGCATCTATGGCATGTAAGTGAAAGTATAATTTTAAAAATCAGAAAAAATAAAATCCTTCTCCCTCAAAACTATATCTTTCGTGTAAAACCTAGAGCACACGTTAATTGTGTACGATGAGATTACTCGCGGCGACATGGGAATGAACATATGGATCTGTATAATTGTTGGACCACTTCCACTCTTGTTGCTTTCAACAGAGATTGTTGTTGCCCCAGAACAAGATAATGATAACGATCATGGGAGTGATGATGATAACGACGAGGATAATGATGAAAAGAGCGAAGATGAAAATGAAGTCAAATCTGAAGAAGCAATAGAAGTTGATAATATGGTTAAAGTAATCATAGACCGATGGCTTTATTTTGGTTCAACAACATGGATATTGCTCAACTTTACCGTTTGAGAGAGCGATTATCAGCAGCAATTTTATACTTGTATTTTGGTGCATTTTGGTGACACATCCAAGGAATTCTCTTCCTCCAATGCTAGGCGCATCTATGCATGTAGCTTATATCCTGTCATGAGACGGGTGCTCAGGTTTACCGGTGACATCAGATAGCGTGGACACACTGGCTATTATGGTCAATACAACATATTTGGGCAAGCCAGCTCCATGGACGATTGGGTAAGAAGTAAAAAGGGCAGTTTACAGAACATATAGAATGAAGATACCTTTAAGCATTCCCTTTACTCATGTATTGATTGATGAAAGGATGATTTCAGTTTTTAAAACTACCTTTTTACTTACATGTTACATGTGCATCCGTAACGTCAAGTCATCAGAATATTAGCCACTTCAGATTTTTCTTTCTGATGAAGATGTTTGCATGGAGAAATTAATTTGACCAATTTTTAAGTTAACGAGAAATTTAAAAATATTTTTAAATAGTTAAAAATAAAAATATTCGTAAACAAAAAGTTAAAGACCTATTTATTTATTTATTTATTTTTAATATTAAAAATCTGAAACTTTTATGTCTATCTAATTACTAATATTTTGCTTGATATTATAATGAGTACATTTAATTGGTTGATTCTTTCCTGCTACAAAGATTATTTTTATAATTTTATCCTAATTTTAGCTTTTTTTTTGTCACATTTTCAATTATATTAAATTTATGAAAAATAAATAAATATAAATAGTTTTAAATTAAAAAGAGATATTCATAAAAAAATTAAATTTAAAAGGTAAGAGTACATTTAAATAATAATGTCAAAAAAATAAAAAATAATTATTTCTTTAAATATTAATATTTAGTCTTTTCTTCAAATATTATTCAAATAGATCATCCTTAGTAGTCTTTTTTTTAATGTTATTTATATACCAAAATCAATTCTTAATATATTTGTATATAAATATATATGTGATTTAATTTATTTTTAACGTATATTTATATTCCAACATGTATTTTATACTAATAGTTGATTTTAGTATACACATAATATAATTGGTTTTTTTTTTTTACTCATGAAAAGTGTTAGTGTTATTTAAGTAATTAAATATTTTAATATAATTGTTATATTTAAAATTTAATATATAAATTATATTATAAAATTTATAATATTAATTAAGATTAATAACTAAAGATTAATGATTATTTAGCAGTCATAGTAAACACCATATCTTGGTCATGTCCTTAGTTGAATGATATGAACCTTTTATAATGAACGTTAAACAAAATTTAATTGAGTTCGTTCAACAAATGATAGTAATAACCTTATCTCCTCAGATTAAGTGATGATGTTATATAATGTAGTTTCTACGTGAACAACCTGGAGTTCAACACTACACCACTTGTTGTAAGGTAATGATCTCATGTACACTTGCTGAAGTATTATGAAAAAATTGCTTTCATTATGCCACCTTCCCAATGTAAGCAATTGGATATGTCTTAGTTTTCTGCGATTATCTTTCACCTTTTGTGCAGCCTTGGGCCCCGCACAATGTGGTGTCTTTAGCTATAACCCTTCTAATCCACCCTTCAAGTGTGTCTCAACAATCTCTTCCAACCATTCTAAACCGCCCTAAACTCCATTAATACAGCTACACGACTATATATGTCCACTGCTCAATAAATTTCATGGCAGTGTAAAATATATTCCCCTGTATAAAGAGGTCAAATTAAAGTAGTTTTCAAAAAATAATAAAAAGCAAGATAAAATAGGAAATAGCGGAATTAATTTGAAGGTTTCCACGCGTTCAAAGTGATAATCCTGGTGGGAATGGAATTGACATGTTAATGTTAAGTAACGTGATACCTTTCTCTTTCTATGTATATACGAATACAATGCATTGCCCTTGCCCCCATAAGAAGAATTGGTGAGTAGTGAAATGGAATCTCCAACTATGGCATGCAGATAGTTGTTATAGAATGAAGCCACATGGCCAGCACCTCTGCAATTGAAGCAGTAGTGTCCCATCCCATCATCAATTCTCCTTTCGGTGTTTCCAAAATCAGAATGCCGAATAACGTCAAACTGAATTCACGCGATCTTTTAAACTCTGCTTTGTTTTTGTTCATTTATACTGGAAAACATCGGTATGTTTTGTGCACTTCTTCGCCAACTCATCCTGATTTAATGAAAAAGAAATTATGTTTGTATACGTCACCATCAATTGTTATATATTTATCTATAAATATACGTATATTAATTAATTTTTAATATATATTTTATACGAATTTTACTACCAAGAAACTTTGCCTTTGGCACGGAGATCCTATTGTTACGTCCGGTGGAAACAGAAGGAATAACAAATCACTCACTTTTTTCCATCTTTGGAAAAATTTCAACTAGTCAGTTTTCGATCTTTCCTATATATGTAGCTCTGTGGAGGATATTTTAATTTAAGGAAAGCAGCAATGGTGATATAATTGGAGCAAATCTAATAAAATATTAAGTTGTCTAGATGTTGGTCGCTCCAAAAATAGGAAACATGAAATCAATGTATTATGTATGCGTGAATATAAAAAATATTATCTTAACATAAAAAATAATTATTAAATCAGTTATTATATGTATGTTATTAAATAATTAATTTTTAATATATACTTAATATAATGTATGAATTTACTTAGGATGCATGTATATATATGTATGTCATGAATGCGTCACATGTCCTTTTATGCCGCTTTTTATAGTGTTTGGGAGGTGTCACGAAACTATTGGGCAACACTAAAGTATGGAGCGTTAATGGTTGTCTTGTAGTCGTTGTTGCATCTCTATCCAATTATCCATGAAAGTGACTCTCATTCATCAACATCATTCCACGTAATCTTCGTACGTCCACGTGTGACCTCAATTTCTGGAACACCATTCTAAGTGACAGCTCAATTTATAAGCTGGTTTCCATATTTTCACGATGTATTTCACTGGGTCGAATTAATACCCAAATTCATCCTTTTTTGTGCATTATTTAATCCTTATACAGTGCTCATAAAATAATTTATTCCGTGGTGGGATGTGTGATTGACTGGAGGGATATATTTAGCGGAGGGGCCAGAAATTTAATTGCAGCTGGTTTAAACTATATATATACAAAAATTATCTATTTTGTATCATAAATTTATAAAAAAATTATTAAAAATAAAAAATTAAAATTTTAATGTATTTATTAAAAAATTAAATTTTTTTATTAATAATAATTTTATCATATATTTTAAAATATATAGTTAAATTAAAAGAAAAATGATTAACCTATATTTTAAAAATATATTTCAAAAATCTCATAAAAAATTTGACTAAAAATTAAAAAAATTATTATTTTACTCCTAACATTTATTCTTAGATATAAGTTAGTTAAATAAAAAATATTATTTATATATTAAAAATTAATCAGTATATATTTATATATAAATATATTAACTATTTAAAATAATTTTAATATATATTTTATATTTTAATTATAATATATTTATATATTTTTTTAATTTATTTTTAATATATATTATATTTTAATATATATTAATAACTAAAATGTATGTTTAATATAATTGTGTAATAATATGTATATATGTCAAACTTAAATATACTTTAAAATTTGGTCCGTTTATATTTGTTCCATGATATTATATGAATTTAAAATTATTAATTACAATATCCAGTACTGAATTTTAGAACGAGTTCTCTTTAATATTTTGTTTGGATGGAAGATGGAAAATAAGAAAAAAATGAAAAAAAATAGAAGAAAAGAAAAAATTGATTTTTTTTTATGTTATTTAGATGAAGAGAAAATGAATGAAAAAAAATTGGAGAATTTTTTTTTATTTGAATAGAAGAAAAAATAAGGAGAGAGAAAATTATAACCAAATGAAATTACATTAATATCCTTCTTTATATTATATATATAATAATATAGCAATGTATTTTTACTATTATTTATATAAAGGATAAATTTATAATTTTACTATTGTTTATACTTTTTTCTTTAGTTTTCATCTTATATTCGAAAAAAAAAAATTTGAATGGCCTCCGTACTATTTTTTTGTTTTCCTCCCAATTTTCTATGTTTATCTAAACAAAAGAAAAGTTAATTTTTCATGCATTTTTCATCTTTACATTTCTTTTTAATTTAATTTCCTTTAAATCAAACAATGCGTAAAGGTACACAAGATTGAATTGTTTTTATCTTTAGCATTATTTACTATATCAATCTATAAAGTACGGATATTTTATTAAGTAATTTTATTTAAGTATCTAATATATTTTAGACATTGATACGTAATTGATATTTATTTAATTATTAAAATCGGTTATTAAAATTAATTATTAATATAAAATATATATTAAAATATAAAATATATATTAAAAATAAGTTAAATAATATATATTTATATATAAATATATAATAATTAATTTTGATAATTAATTTTAAAATATAAATAATATTTTTATTATCTAATATATGAGTTTATGTGTGTAATTACTTTTTAATAAAAAATAAAAAAATATTTTTACACCCAAATATAACCATATATGAATGTATTTAACTTTATTCTACTTCTATATTTTTAAAATAAATTTAAAAATAATATATTATTAATTATTGATTAAAAAATATAAAATACTTTATATAATTAAAAATAGTTAGTTTGTATTTTGTTATTAATAAAATACCGCAACATCAGTAACATTTCACTAAAAATAATTTTTTATGTTATATATAAATATATATTATGCCATTATGTCTAATAAAAAGTTGAAATTAGTGTCTATTTGTCACGTGTTGTGTATGTGTTTATATTTGTGTTTCATACTCTTTAAACCCTAAATGTTGATAAAAAAAATTTGTCTACACATTAATTTTTTAAAATTAAACTAATTAATCATAATAAGAAATAAAAAAAAGCAATTATAGTAAAAAGAGTAAATCAATTAAAGAATAAAAGAATATTATGTTACTTTTTTTTTGGTTTGAGAATGTTATGTTACTTTTTTTGGGCTTGCTTACACTATGGTTTCTATTTGTGATTGTACACTTGACTCTAAATGCACTAGTACTAGTGAACACCACGGCCACTCTAAGTCCTTCCACGTGTTGAGAGTTCAATTTTTTTTTTTCATAAAACAAAAAACAATCCCACTACGTCTATGTTTTCTGAACAATCAAATATATGTTTTCTTTGTTTTATTAATTAAAAAATAATTTAAACACAAATTAATTAGTAACAATCGTATTTTTATACGGATGTCAAGAATGTTTGATGTATGAATAATTATTCAATAAAAAATAGATCAATTATTTTGAATTGTCTATAAGTCATTAAAAGAATTTTATATTCGAATGATATCTAATTGTGTATTATAATTTACAAGAGAATGTAGTTATAGTCAAATGAAAGCATTTGAGGTTTTTTTCTTCCTGTTAGCCCAATTGTAGCCCAATACTATTTGGGCTTGTTTACAAATTTTGTTAAACTTGAGCCCATTTAAGAAGGGCTTTCGAAACAAAAAAAACCAGGCCTAACAAAAGATAAAGGCGTTATGATGATTCAAGAAATTTGACTTGTTTCTTTCTTTTCTTTTTCCTTCCCACAATAATTACATTTTTTTTACTGAAAACAAAAAGAAATAAAAATAAAAAACAGTTAAAAGCATTTTATCGCTACAGAAGATTGCGTGAAATTTGTGGATTCCAGAGTTAAGTCAAGTATGGACGAAAGTCACAATTGTGAGTCGAAGGAATCTGGCAAAACATTAACCAAGTGTTGACAACAATGTCCAGAAAATAATTTTAAAAACAATAAAAAATCAAAAGAGGGATCATTACGTTTTAATAATTCTGTATTCCCCTGCTCCCCGCAGTAAAAATACGAATAAGTTATTTTTGAAAATGTACAAATAAGGCAAAAGTGTGTGAATATTCAAAGCAAGCATTGAGAATTTGAAAGACATAATTGTACTTTTTGCCATGTTGAAGCAAACAGAGCATGATGAGGTTGTTTTCTAACTCAACAGGAATCTATAATCGCATGCGCGTGAGTTCCCGCCATATTTCCCACTACTACATTATTTTCGAGTAATATAATAAATAAATAAATAGATCTGTGTATGTCTTAGTGTTAAGAGTTGTCAAGACACATACATAGATACCCACAATGGAAGGAAATGGATCAACTAAGAAAACATATAATAGAGGGGCGTGGACACCGGAGGAAGATCAAAAGCTAGCTCAATGCATAGAGGTTCATGGACCCAAGAGGTGGAAGACCGTTGCAACCAAATCAGGTCTAAACAGATGTGGAAAGAGTTGCCGCTTGAGATGGTTGAACTACCTTAGACCTAATATCAAGAGAGGCAACATTTCAGATGAAGAAGAGGATTTGATCATAAGGCTTCACAAGTTGCTAGGAAACAGGTTCGTGCGTGTATAAGTACACAATTTAGTCAAACATGTCAAATCATCTGTCTTCGCCCTCTTATTGTTGCTTTGTTGCTATGTATTAGGTGGTCGTTGATAGCAAAGAGGCTTCCAGGACGAACAGACAATGAAATCAAGAACTACTGGAATTCATGTTTGTGCAAGAAGGTTAATCCCAAAGATCTAAAACCCCACACTAGTTCAACTATGCCACAAGAAACTCGTGCTGATGAGGGAATATCATCAGCACTAGAAAGTGGAGGAAGTGGGCACATGGAAATGAAGTTTGATTTCAATGAATTTTTCGACTTTTCAATTGACGAAGGAGCATATGCATTGGATTGGGTGAACAAGTTTCTGGAGCTTGATGTAATCCCAGAGAGTTCAACCGAGTAATATTTTGTACTTGTGTTCTATTTTGTTCTGTATGTCTCAATAAGTTTTTACTTATCGTCCATCTAATGCTATTGTTGTTACTATTCTAGGTGTATATTTCAATGATAATGTCTTGGCATGAAGATCACACTAAGAACCTTTAGATAATTTAGTAAAATATATTCAATATTCATCTAAGGGTTTACAATATGATCTTCATGTGAAAACATCGATATTATTGAAGTATCCACCTCTATTCTATATGTATGAACGTTAGAAAAGAGAATGAAGAAGCAGAGAGAGTTTAATATAAATTGATAATGATCAAAAACATTGTCAATGTGGTGGTTAGCTAGCTGCTAATAACTTGTCCCACAAATGGTATGATATGATGATATTTAGTGTTAAGCAACCTACTCTTATTAGCTTGTTAGGATATGATTTCAAAGGAGAACCAACACGCAAAATTTTTAGGAATATATATAAAATAGGAATGTTAGAACTCTTAACAAAATTCAGAGTTTAGCTAAAATTAAGATTAGTAATAAAAAAATTATAAAATTTAATTTTTAAATGTATTTATTATATATTATTAAAATTAAAATTAATATTTTTAATAATAATAATAATCTTTACCATGTATTATAATGAAATACATATTAATTAAACCCTAAAATCTATACATGCATATGGCATCATCTTAGGTTCAACTTTGATTTTTTCCCCCCTTGAATAAATATCATTTGCCAAAGATTAATGCATGGAAAAATATGAATGGGCCATTACATGGTTGAAGGGCCAAGCTAAGGGCGGTGTGATGGTTAAGGCGTTTGTTTATATTTGGATGTTTGAGATCTTAATTATACCGGTGTACAGATGTTGATGCTGCTGCAAAGTTTAATTAAGAATTGGACGTCTAGGGTTTATAAGAATTGGATTAAGTTTAAGTTTGACTCACAAGAATTGAGTTTTGGTTCATGACCCGACTCATTAATAATCGAACTTATTTTTTAAATTCAAGTTCGGTTCACCGAAAGCTCATGAATTGGTTTGAGCTCACAAACTGATTTAAATAATATGAATATAATCTATAATTCTATATCAATAAATTATAACTTATATATTTAAAAAAATATTTTAAAAGATCAATTTTATATATTATTTATCTATCAATAAATTATAATTTTTTTATTTATATCTTCCATCAAAATTATATATAAAAAATAAATATAAAATTTTAAATAATTAAAATTATATATATATATATATATATATATATTATATCGAGCCGGCTCATACCTAATGAACTGAGCTTATCATAAAAGATATAACATAAACAATATAAATTTGTTTCTTTAATACTTTTAATATATATATTTAAAATAAATTAATAAATATAATATATAAAATATATTCATATTAATAAATAATTTATTTAATATATTTTAATTTTAATATCATAAAAAATAAAATTTAATCTAATTTATTTTTATGTATATATTTTTTTAATACATTTAATTAAAAATTATTATAAAAATTAAAATATTTTTATATAATAATAAATAAAAAATTACAAAAAAAATTGAAAGAACAAAAAAAATAAAGTTAAAATGCATAAAATGAAATTTAAACTCATATTTTAAAGTATAAATTGTTTTTCTTTAATCATTAAACTAAAAGGTATATTGTTAAAAGCTTTAGATATTATATTAAATATATTTTAAGTTTTGAAAATTTAGAAGGGTTATGATAATGTTGGTCCCGTAAATATGCCTTTGTGTGTGAGTGTACTTGTGAAGTTGTGATGTAACATGACAAAGGAAGAAAATAGAAATGTTTGATAAATAATGACTATTTTAAATAATATAAATAATTATTAATTAAATAAAAATATATTATATTTTTAAATTAATTATTTAAATTTTAATATTAAAATAATTATCTGTATACTTAATAAAATAAATATTTAATACATCTATTGGGAAAAACAAAAAGGAAACCTTCCATATAACTCCATCATTTGATACCCTAGAGGCCTAGACATTCATATGTTGTCGGGTTTAACAATTCAACTTATCCGTCTATGCATAATAGGGGAATTTTATATTGAGCTTTATTTGGAGATGGTTAACAATATAATATATAATATATAATAGTATTATATAATGTTGGTGGATGCCATGTGAATCACCATCAAATTAATTCGTTGTGAATGTAAAATAATTTTACATGTAATATATTCAATACATAATATCATATTATTAAAAATAATTATTATTTTTATTAATTATATAAATAATTATTTAAAATAATAAATATAATCAGTTATATAATTATATAAAATATTTTATAAAATATATTAAAATTAAACTCATATAATATACACAGTAATTTTTATGGAATTAAACTTTACCAATACAATGAAGCAAAATGTGATATTGATATTTGATTAACGAAAATGTAGCTTAATCAAAGTTCTGAAAATCGAATCGGTCATTAAACTGCTCTAGCTACTGATTTATTGGTTTATAAATTCAACCGGTTCGACTGTAGTTAAACCGAAAAAACCGTTTTATAATAAAATAAAAAAATATAAATACATTCTGCGAAAAAATACCATCCAAGATTCTTGTTCATGCATCTAAAACGGACATCACCAAACAGAGCCATATAAATCAATGACACCAAACATCCAAAGAAATTGTCTCTTGCCAAAATTTCATTTCATGCATATTACAAGTTTATAACATATGCAGACAACAAATATGCAGGTGATATGAAAACTCTATAATGGTTATTGAACATGCATGCTCTCATGATCACTAATCAACTAATCAATTATCAATGCCATCAATGCCGCAGGTGCTACTCCACACTGCACCATGGCTCCGATCTAGCAGCTTACACTCAAAATTCTCGGTCTGCATAATAGTTATATGTATGATCAATAATACTAGCTGCTAGTACTATCCACAATGAAAAAAGTCTAGGAGTCAACAATTTTAATTCATATTAGCTAACACTTTTAGTCAACAGTTTAACGCCTTTAGTTTAATAGTCTATTTAGTAATTCCAATGCAATATATATGATGAAAAATAATTTTTTTAGTCATAACAATAACCACTATTTCATTACATAGGATAGTAGCATTAGTGTAAGATGTTGAAGACTCAAATTTCAACTACTCTTGATGATAATTGCTTGATTCAGCAGAAAAATTTAGAAGTAGGAGAATGTGTATATATATAATATACCTCACAAAGCTGGACAGCAGTTATGTCTCTAATTCCCTATTGATACCAAATCACAAATGCCAAGTAATTAGGGTTGCTGCTACTCTCATCTATCTTGAATGTTATGTTCTCATGTGGATAATTGCATGCACAAAGCAACAAATAACAAAATCCAGTTCAGTACACAAAGTAGGAACTATGGAATCAGTTCAGTAATCAGTAATCAGTAATCAGTAATAAGTAAGCAGGAACTATGGAATCATTCCAGTTCAGTAATCAGTAAACAACAATTATTAACCAAAGTTCACAGTTCAGTTTAGCAGAAACAGTTTCACACTACATAGTTTCACACTTCACAGTTTACAAAAAATTAAATAGGGAGACAGAGTTCACAGCTTCAGAGTTTATCATGTCACACTGCAGCGACTTTAGTTCACACTTCACAGAGCTTCGCAAAATCAAACAACTATTCAACCAAACTCATCAGGGAGACAGAGACATGCTAAACTAAAAAAGATTTTAAAAAATTACCTGGAACTATGGAAGCTCAAAGGTGCCTTCAAGGCTTCAACAGAACATGCAATAGGGAGAGTGGGAGACAGCAACGCCAAGTGACCAAGCAATGGTGGAGCACCTTCGAATGGACGACGGCTGCTTCGCGGTGGGGGTGGCTGTTCGAAGGAACGACTGTTGTACCACGGAGGTGGCTTGGCGAAGGAACGATGGTTGCTGTGCGATTACGTGGCTGTTCGAATGAACGACGGCGGCGGCACGACGCGGTGGCTGGACGGAGGTGAGGGACGAGGACGATCGTGTGAGAGTCAGAGAGGCGTTCTCAGATCCCAGTTCTCACTCTCAGTTGCAGTTCTCAGTTTCTGAAGCTCGAAGAGAAGGGGGAGGATCGAATTAGGGATTTAGGGCTCCATAAGGCATAAAACGGCAACGTTTTGGTGCCCAGCCAAAAAACCGGCCAAATCACAGTTCAATTCAACCGACTGGTTACCGGCCGATTTACCGGTTCAATTCCGGTTTTTAAATTTTACGATTTTGTTGTTCAACCAATTAGTTTTTATGAGTGGTTCACGGTTCAACCGGTTCGACCGGCCGATTTAAACCGATTTTCAGAACATTGAGCTTAATACATGCAATACACATATCATTTAATTTTATAGTAATATTAAGAAGACAAAAAAAACAACTAAAATTTATTTTATTTAACATTTATTTATTGTCATAACAATTAATAAATCATAAAATAAAATAAATTTTAATTATTTTTTATTAATTTTTTTTAATTACCAAATATTTTCGTTAATTTTATGATCATGGCGAAGAAGTGTAGAACAAAATTGTTATAACTCTTTTGATTGTTTTCTATTATAATATAAAAAGAGTTTGTAGTGTACGTGAAATACTAATAATATTTCGGTTATTTTAATCGTTAATCTAAATTATAAAAATATATATAATATATATTAATTGAAATCAACGGTTAAAACAATTAAAATATCGATATTTTAGGTACGCTTTAAATTTTTCCTATTATATATATTAACACGAGAATCTCATTTTTTTTTCTGTTTTTTGGTCGGAGCCTTCCTTTCTGAATTTCATTTCTAGGTCGGTTCTTTTTTCTCAGCTTTAACATTATCTGTTTCACATTGATGTGGACCAACACTCATAATTTTGTTACCTATTTCCATCACGTGCTTGATGTGCTTAGCTAATGGCTAAGACCATCTCCAATAGGGAACTCATCTCAGTTTCTATTTATGGCTCACTTGTCATAAAAAATGACTCCACATCAGATTTTGCGTCATAACCAATAAATAGGAACTCAATGAATCTCTCTTCTCCATTAGAAGGAACTAACTTTAATCCCTATTGTGGTCCCATCTAATTAATTAATTAAGTAATTAAAATTAATATAATAATTATTATTTTTTAATAATATTATTTAAATTTATAAATTCAAAATGATTTAATATTATAAAATATTAAAATAAATAACTTAAATTTGATTAGTATTTTAAATTTTATAAATAAAAATAAATAATCCAACTAAAAATTATTTTATAATATATAAAAATTAAATTTATTTTTTATGTAAAATAAATTTAATTAATTATAATTTAATATAACAATATAAATAATATTTGATATTGATTTAACATAATTATTTATATTAATTATAATTTAATATAACTAATTATTAAATAATTAATATAAATAATTAATTAAATAGATATATAAGTATTTAATATATATTTAATATATTATTTATTTTTTTTATTAACTTACCACATGGCATGATTTTATTGGTTGTTGCAAATTTCTGCTTAGAGGGACTCTCAACCCTGATCCCCGTGAAGAGCCCTCTTTCTCTTTTTACTCCAATGGTAATTGAGTCCTCATATGTCAGAAGAGGAATTCTATTTCTTAGCATTGGAGTTACTCTAATAGTGCATTAATATTACAAAAATCATCCAATAATTAAGATGTATTGCCTCTATTAAAACTATATGCTACTAAAAGAGAGTTGCTTTAATTGCAACATAGTTGGAGAAATCAGAAGAAAAGGTTTCCGTCTCATTCTTTTCTTTCTTAGTTAAATAATACCCCGAAAATATTAATTAAAAATTATAATACAAATTTACATGCATCTATCAATATATATATTATCAATGCAAGGAAGCACTAAACGCTTAAAGAATTATATCTTTCATTCAATTTTTTTATTTATGATATCTTTAAAAAAATGCTCTTACATCATAATTATTGGCTAAATCTTAAACCAATATCAATAAAAAGTTAAGTTATCAAATTAAATTGATGCAAATTTAAAAGTTGTAAAATGTTAATAGTATGATCAGTGACATGCAATATCTAAGCATGCATCTAACTGGCAGGAAATGTCCAAGCATGGTGCAGCATCCCGAAAGTGTTAGGAATCAATCACTTTAATAAAGTATCATATATAGAAATGTTGGCGATATAGTGTCTTTCTTTTTATACAAATAAATACTTCATAACACAACTGATTTAGGTACAACTATTAGAAATAAAGAGTAATGATACATATTTAAACAATATAATTTAAAATAATATTAGTTATAATTATTTTTTGTTATGTTAGATTAATTTAGTTAAATTTAATTAATAAAAAAATTTTAATGTGTAACATTACTTATAAATAAATATAGTTTGAGATAGTTTGAAAAGGGAAGAATATAGAATAGAAAATAATTAATGAGATAAGAGGAAAGTAGAAAAAAATTAATTAGATCAAAGAAAATATGAAAAAAAAAAGTGTTTGCTATGGTATGATGATAAATTCATACGTACCGATATATTTAAAATATAGACAAATAACAACAAGATATGTGGAATTTATTTTCCACGTCAGCATTTAATTTTTTTTTAAATATATATTATATCACCACTTTTATTAAAATACCCCTTTAATTAAATAAAAATAAAAAAAAACATTTATTTTTTTAATTTTACAAAAAAACTTAAACATCATTTCTTTTTTTGATTAGACAAAAATACCCTTTTAAATTAATTAAATTTTAGAATTCAATTAATCATAATTTTATAGTTTCAAATAATTGAAACAACAAAACAAAAACATATTAAAAAATAAAAAATCAAAATTATTCTTCATCTATGTTAAACATATTAAAAAAATAAAAAACCAAAATTATTCTTCGTCTGGGTTCAGAAACCCTCTCGTTCACACCTACAAATATTTAGGGTTTAAAATTTAGGATTTCAGTATTTTTCATCTTCTTTTCTCCGTAGAAAAAACAGAAAGAGAGGGTAAGAAGAGGATAATTTTAGAGCCATCGACAACATTGCGATCGCCGGGGATAATTGTCTGGTTAATTCCATCTCCAACTAACATTAAGTATTTCTTGTTCTTCGTAATACACACATACTCTTCATACACACCTTTCTTGATGAAAACAAGGAAGTAGCCATCATTGGAAGCCGTGTTATTTGGCATCGCAGCTATGGCTGCATTGATGGTGAAGTTTCTACTTCCGTCCTTGCTAACAACCGTCATGTCCCTTACATTTACGCTTCGCGTGAACGAGAGGATTTTTGAATTCGGATGAAGAATAATTTTAATTTTTTATTTTTTTAATATGTTTAATACGGATGAATGAAGAACAATTTTGATTTCTTTAATATATTTTTGTTTTATTGTTTCAATTATTTGAAATTATAAAATTATGATTAATTGAATTTTAAAATTTAATTAATTTAAAAGAGTATTTTTGTCTAATCAAATAAAAAAAGGATCTTTAAGATTTTTTGTAAAATTAAATAAATAAATATTTTTTATTTTTATTTAATTAAAAGGTGTTTTAGTAAAAGTGGTGATATAATATATATTTAAAAAAGAAAAAATTAAATACTGACGTGAAAAATAAATTTCACATGGCTTATTATTATTTGTCCATATTTTAAATATATGGATACGTATAAATTTATTATCGTACCGTAATAAACACCAAAAAATAATTAGGAATGAAATTCTAAAAATGATACCAATTACTATTTTTTTTTACTTGATTGATTCTCTCTCTATTATCTTCATTTATAATAAATTCTATTACTAGCTAATGTGAATTATCTAATTGTACTATCGAACTAACCTTTATTCCTTAAAGTTCTAAAAATTAAATGAGTTATGTTAGGTAATCAATAATTTTTTTGAATAATATGAACAACCACCAATCAAATAAAAATACACTATACTTCTAAAATATTTACCTAAATCTTAATATTAGAATAATTATCTTTACACCTAATAAAATGAACATTCGATATATCTATTATTTATATTGTTTAATATTTTCATTGTTTACCTATATTTTTCTAAATTAAATACCTAGAGTACACAACTTTCAAAATACACCTTCCTATTTACAATACTCATATAATTAGTTGTACACATTATTGGTTATTTATATTCTTTATAATAAGATAATAGGAACAAGTTATCTAAATAAAATAAATGAGGTCCGAAATTATATAATTACAATTTTTTACAAACGGTTACACATATATTTTTTGACATTTTTATGTAAACGGCTATAGAATAAGTGTAACAATTTAGTATTTGAACGTAATTCATTATAAAAATAATACGATTTATGTTAAAAAAAAAAGATAAAATATAGAAATCGTTGAAAAGGTATAGCAGTTTTTGAATTAATTGAAATATGCAAAAACTATTAAAAAAGTGTAGCGGTTGATGTATAAACAATGTGCAATGTAATCCGCTATAAAAGTGCAGTAGTTTATGTAGACTATAAAATCACAATAACCAGAGCGAATTTCTCATTTGGTAGAGTCACCTTCATTGAGTTTGAGGGAGTTTCATTTGGTTTGAGAGAGGGATAAAGAAGCTAAGAGAGAGTTTGGCATATTTGAAGAGATCATATTCAAGTGGAACTATGGCAGATGAATATCTGTTGTATTGGTTTAATGACATTGCTCACATTATCAAAGACATCAATAAAAATGTTAGATTTTTTTATTTTAACGGTAAAAATTGTAGCTGTTTAAATATATAAATAAAATTAAACATTTTTTATTACATAATGTTTATTGGAATTTTCATATGTTTAAAAGATTAGAGTGATAACATGCATCTGTTTATGTGAACTATGATTAAATTATTTTTATAAATAATTTATTGAATTAGAACTTAATATATTAGTTAGATAAATTATTTTTATAAAACTTGTTTTATCAATTATTTTTATTAAACTATCTTTTATTCAATTATTTAGATAAAATTTTATTGATAAATTATTTTTAATACGTTAGTTGGATAGATAACAACTAACTATTTATTGATTAAATTATTTTTTTTAAATTATTTTTTATTGTCACGACTTAAAGATTAGTTACATTATTATAACTATATAATTTTTTGCATCGAATTAAAATATTTTTAGTAATAATTTATGTTTCAGTCTGGTATGTATTAGAATTTAATTAGAGTGTAATTATTTTTAGCATATGATGCAGTCAAATAAGTGTATTTATATTGTTTGGAGACAATAAAATATGTCTCTACATGAACAGATCATAGCTTATTTGAAAAAAGTTAGTTTGTATCACCTGACTAGGCTGAACAGTCATTGGTTCTGGATGGATGAGCTCATGGTGAGCGCATTTATTGAAAGGTGGTGTCTTGAAACACACACGTTTCACATACCGTTCGAAAAGTGCACTATCACGCTGCAGGATGTGGCGTACTAGTTGGAGTTGCCCGTTGATGGGAAGACGGTTATTAGTGGGTGCCTCACTCACTTTGAACAATATATGAAGGACGGAAAACCAGTTTGGGAGTGATATCAGGAGTTATTCGGTGAACTGTAGCTGTCACCCCCGAATAATGTTAAATAGATGATAGTCCAGTACACATAGTTTTATGAGAAATTTAGGGTGCTACCAGTCAATGCGAGTAACGAAACTATTCGCATTTACCAACATGTCTACATCATAATACTGTTATCCACCCATTTGTTTGGTAACAAGAGTGCAAACCGGATTCACCTTCGGTGGTTGCCAATTGTGGCAAAACTGCATTGGTGTGGTTGTATAGATGCATGTGTCGGGTAGTAAACATAAATGTCACAACTTAGCTAGTCCTCTTCAGCTATGATAATTCTGGATCTTCAGGCAGCTCCCCATGCTGAGGCTGCATGGATTTGACGATTTTTCCTTTTCGTTAGCATCAAGGTATCGTTTAACGCACTGCAGTGTAGCATTTACTTGTTTCAAGTTATTAGCCTTTTAGATCACGTGTTAATTTTCGATTTTACATTATTATGCTTTAGGTGGGCCACTTATTTACCTACACATCTGATGCCAAGGAGCAAAGATTTATTCGGCTGCGTCTTGCATTAGACCGATTGGGTGGTCGAGATATGAGTTGTTTGCCTGTAACTTAGTATATCGTTAGTGGTTTACCAACCTTTCTGTTTACAGTATTTTTACGTTAAATTCTGCTGTCCTTTGTAAACAACTCGTGTATTCTTATTTTTGAAAAAATTCGTCGGCAATGAAACAAAACCTGCATATCTTCGTCGGACCCTGTCACAAATGTGCCATATCTCACGCCAGTTAACACAATAGTAATAAAAATCTTGTAAAATAAACTTTTTCACCTACTTGATCCTACACACCCCAAATTTTTGCAATATACTAATTTTTAGCTCTAACAGCGTATTCGATGACTAAATAAAGACACGTAGTGATTTCATATCAATAACTTAACAACATACCTTTTACTTTTTTGAATTTTTCTAGAACAATACAGCAGAGTTAGAAAACTCTTCTCATTCTTTATTGTGAAAATAATACTCCACTTCTAAACAATTGCCCTCCATTGGTATATATAGAGAAATCACTTGCACATTGTTTATACATAAATTGATACACCCCTCTAACGATTTATGCATGCTTCAGTTAATTTAAAAATCGCTACACCCTATAGCGATTTATATTGAATCACCAAAAAACACATAAGTGTAACAATTTGCATAAAATTATAATTGTATAATTTTAAATCTCATTTGTTTTTATTTATATATATATATATATATATATATATATATATATATATATAGTGTTGTTTAATTTGTTATGACTTAAATTTAATATTTAATTATTATATATTTAAAAAATATAGAAAATTAATTTTAAATTAGTTAATATTAATTATTTTTTTAATTATAGAAATTTTAATTTGTTTGAAGATTTGAAAGTTATAATTTAAAATTTATAATTAAAAATCTATAATTTAAACTCTAAAATTTAAGATGAATAAAATAATTTAAAATTATAAATTATAAATAATAAATTTTAAATTTTAAATTATTTTTTCAATCAACATCAATTAATTTTTTAAAATTTTTTTATTTATCTTAAATTATAAAATATAAAAAATAAATTATTAATTATAAATTCTGAATTTGAAATCTTGCAAAAAAAAAAAAATAGTAAAAAATAACTAATATTAACTAGTTAGAAATTGATTTCCTATTCTTTTCTTCTCTTTCTGTAAACATATATGGCTAGATTAAAATTGTATATGGACATCGGAGCGACAGGATTGCTGCCCTATATTTGATTATTCGAAGGTTCTAACATACTAACAAAACATTAGAAAAACGTAGTCAAGTTCAAAGTCATACTTGCGAGTTGTGAACATTTGAGCTAATTATAATTGTGTAGTGACAACTCAATGTGTCAAAGTATTATATTATTTAATACAACGAAAAAGAAAAAACAGTCTTGAGAACTAATATTATACAAACATTACAGCAACATTCAACATAAGAAAATGTTGGTTTCCTAATAATAATAATAATAATAATAAGCATGCTAACTCATGAAAAGAAAATTAAGCCAACCAATAAAGTGTTAAGTAACCGCAAATATTGGGTTAATACTCAAATTCGTCCCTAAAAGATTATTTATTTTTTAAATTAGTCCTTAAATAATTTTTTTATTCATACTAATTCCTAAAAGATAAAATGTAAGTCAAATTAGTCATTCTGTCAATTAAATGATGATGTGTTACCTTAAGTGCCACATGACACGTGTCACTTACCATATAAAAAAGTTTTTTATAATTAAAATAGTATTTGAAAGTCCAAACGTAAATTATTTTCATCTCTAAAATTTTAAAAATTATTCAAACTAGTCATTGTATAAATTTTTTTATTTTTTTCTTCATAATATTAAATTTGAAATATTTTTTGATACTACTAATTTTAATAGAAATGTAATTGACAAACAAAAAATTAGTAATTGTATCTTTTTTCTTAAAATTTTTTTCAATAAAATTATCTCTCTCCTTTAATTCTTCTCAAAATCTCTATTATTATTTTCTATTCTAAAATCTTTTTCTTACATTATTACATTTTGCTGGAATATATATATATATATATACTCAAAATTGAAATGTATGTATTTGTTAACCTAAACAAAGTTATATGCTCAAAATCAAAATTTATGATATTAACATAAACAAAGTTATATCACTATTTTTTTTCTACGACATCTTTTTTTTATGGTATTACTTACATATAGAATGTAATGGTAATGATACATAGACTCAAAATTCAAGAAGATCCATAAATTTTACTTCAATTTCAAACTTTACAAAATATAAAAAATTTGTTGCTTAATTATTATTATTATTATTATTATTATTATTATTATTATTATTATTATATGCTAAACGAATTGCTTATTAAGCGTAATACGTGCAAAGATCATAATAAATTTTTGTGTGTTTTATATGTTTGAGATAGATTATATAATTTTTTTTAATTACACAAATCAATGAGATAAAATAAAATAGGAAACATTACACCTATGCATAACACAAGCTACTCTACACTATATATTATATAAATAGATATGCTTCGTATTAAAATAAAATTCCTTGTGTTTTAAATGAAATATTTAAAAGATTATATTAGAATATTAAGATTCAAAAATAATTTCACAAATAAGTTTTTTAATTATTGAGTTTTATTATATAAATTAAACTATAATAGAAATTATAATTTTAAAAAATTTAAAAGATTTAAAATTTAAAATAATTACTATATTATTTATTAAAATTTAAAATATTAAATTTTTAAATATATAATCAACAATAATTTGATAAACTCATTTAAATAAAAAATTTCACATAAAAAAATTATAATTTAAAAATATAAAATTTTAAAATATAAATGACAAAATAATTTTATAAAAATTTAATTATTTTTATTATTTTATGTAAAGAGAATTTTGTTTATTAAGGTTTAGAAAATAACATTAAAATTAGTAGTATCAAAAAAATTTTAAATTTAATATTATAAAAAGATTATATAAGAATTAGTTTGATTAATTTTTAAAATTTTAGGGATGAAAATTATTTATGTCTAAACTTTTAAGGACTATTTTGATTATAAATTTTTTTTTTCATATCAAGTGACACCTGTCGTGCCACGTGTCACTGACCTGACACGTTAACCAATCATCTTGTGACACGTGGCACTTAACGTAACACGTCATCATGCCACGTGATATTTAACGTGATACGTCATCATCTAACTGACAGAAGGACTAATTTGACTTATATTTTATCTTTCAGAGATTAATATAATTAAAAAACTACTTGAAGATTAATTTAAAAAATGAATGATCTTTGAGAGATGAATTTGAATATTAACTCATAGACTTGAAGCATATCATGGAAGCTAAACTTATTCAATTCGTACGTACACTATGTAATATACGTTAGATACTATAATTTAAGAAACGAGATAATCTATTATTGAATAACGTAGTAACTTAATAATGTCTTGATTTTGCATCCATCCTTTTTTGCATCAAAGGCACCCAAACTAGGTTCTCCCTCCCATAAGCTAGCAAATGGGATGTAATATCGTACTTAGGATTTAAATGATAAGATATCTACAATAATCTCAGTGCTCATATATAATTCTTCATATATAAGATCATAGAGTTGCTTAAACTTCTTGCACTACGTATACCGGTGTAACTTAGCTTGATTACGCGATTATTCATCATTGAAACACATATGCATCAATAAAATTGAAATTTAATCAAACATTTCTAATAAGGCCCTTTCTGTTTTGTCTATATATATTATTATTTATTATATGTACTATAAGAAACAAAAATTGTCTAACTGTGTAACGTGCTTCAAAATTTGTCCGTGTATGCAAAAATTAGTCAGCCTTAGAAAAAGGGAGAAGATGTTACAAAATGTAGCGACTCTGAGTATAGACTTAAGATCACCCTACATTAATTATTAATGTCTTTATATGTGGCTGTCGTTTGATTATTGACATAATAATTTTTAATATCTCCAAGACTGAAGACTACTTGGTCAATATTAGCATATTTGGAACGCTTTTAACTTATAAATATCTGACTCTTTTTTATTTTTTGGTTGTCTCTATTTTTGATTTTTTTTCCCCCTCAATATAGCATGATACAAAGCTGTGTCATTTCCTTTTATAATGTGCTAACAATACTTTTATGGCTAAGATTAAGCAGTCTCAAAGAATTAAGAGAAACAAATAACTAGTTAATTTTCAAATTTAATATATCTCAAATTGAATTATTTTTATCCATATAACTATAATGTTAACATAAAAGCTGGACTCTTTTTGTTAAAGGCTCCAAACAGATTTGGTTTTATACCACCATAAAGCGAAGTTAAACTAACAAAAGAAAATAAAAGAGATAGTTCCAAAAATATAAATAACAAAAAAAAAAATGCATAGGTACAAAATAAAAGCAAAGAAAACACAGTTGGAGAGTAAAGAATTAAATTAAAAAGAAATTTAATGTCTAATTACAAATTATTATGCAAACTAGTTTTTGCGCAAAGAAAAGTAAAAAGCTTTCTAATTGCCAAACCCAAACCCAAACGGCCAAACCCATTCTTCCTTTCTCTATCTCTTACCTTTCCTTTCTGCATTCATTCAAAAGCCTCTTTTGACCACGACGACGACCACCACCACCGCCACCGTCGTCACCACCACCACCCATTATCCATGCGTCAATGAAGGTTAACACGTTAAAAATCCAATCTTTCTTTTGATCCAACATACCCATCACCATTTCTCTGTCTTCACCATCATGGGTATCTGCTTTTCATCCACCAAGGTCAGTGGTTCCAACAGCAACAACAACCACCATGGAAACGGAAACTCCGCGACCACCGTAAACCGGAACCGGAAACGGAATACAATTACTCAAGCAACGGTGACCAACCCGGCGGCGGCCACCACCACAGTGGCGAGCGTCCACAACGGTCAGCGGAGGAAGGACGATGAAAAGAAGAATAGTCATCATCATCATCATTCGCAGAAGCCGAAGGAGAAGCCGAAGACGACGACGTTGACGACGAGAAAGAACGTGCCGTGCGGAAAGCGAACGGATTTCGGTTACGAGAAGAATTTCGACAAGAGATTCACGTTGGGGAAGCTTTTGGGTCATGGACAATTCGGTTACACCTATGTCGGTATTGATAAGGCCAATGGGGATCGTGTTGCCGTCAAGAGGCTCGAGAAGGCCAAGGTGATTCTGCTATTTCATTCCATTTCACGCTTCCTTTTTTGCATTTTTCAGCTGAGTTTTCTACTTTGTGCTTTGTTCCATTGATGCCAATTTCAATTTGAGGTTTATTGAATTCATGTTCAGATTATGTGGGTTTTGTTTTGGTCAATGGGTTAAGATTGATTTGGTGATTCGATTCTACAGGTATTATATGTTTTGGTTCTGGAGATACTTTATTTGTCTGGCATATTAGATAATATAGATAAATAAATAAGGGCCTTTTGCATTGCCCTGTGGTTTTCTACTTTTCCATTGCATCTGTGGTTTTGAGACATAACAAGGTTGTCTAGTTATGGCAATATTAGTACCTATTATGCAAGCCATGTGTCTGCATTTCCATTCTTTATTATAAGTATCATTAAGTTATTGATCGATTCGATTCTCGCTTCAAATTTCATTCTGTTCTGTTCTGTTTTTTGGGGGAAGTCTTGACAAAGTTGATGTATAGTAGTAAGAGAACTGGTGTGAATTATAAAAGCATGCAAAGTAATATAGAATGCTATACGATGTAGATGTCGGCATTTGGTTAAAATAGATTTCAACTATGAGTCTGAAGTTTCTGAGTTGTCATCGACTGCATTTTATTTAGTGCTTCTTGTCTTTTTTTTCCCCTGCTTTGTATTCATATGAGTTCTCGCACATTCCTGAATCAATTCTTGAATTTGATGGCAGATGGTTCTACCCATAGCTGTTGAGGATGTTAAGCGAGAGGTCAAGATATTGAAAGAACTTACTGGCCATGAAAACGTGGTCCAATTCTATAATGCTTTTGAGGATGATTCATACGTGTACATAGTTATGGAGTAAGTTACTCTTGTTTGGGTATCTTTTGTTCTCCATGCTTATTTGCTTTTGAGAAGCATTACTGTAATGTTCTCTGGGTTTATGTTCTTTTAGCTGGCTTTTCAAATCATGTCTTGTGATTACGTTCTGTTGCCCCTTCTTCTGTATACCTGTATGTCATTCTTATTACTAAAATGAATTTATTGACAAATGAATTGCCATAGGTTATGCGAGGGTGGAGAACTGCTAGATCGGATATTGGCCAAGTGAGTATTGTTTGATCTTGAACCTGAACTATTTTCCCCCAACTGGCTAAATTTTTCTTCAGAATGTCTTCGGGTGCTCAAACTTTAGAATGAGCATCACTAATGATTCCAATTTTATTGTCTGCTAGATCTCTGTATTCAGCATTTTTACCTGTTGAATTGGACCTTACTTTGAATTCCTTCGCTTTAATCAGGAAGGACAGCCGTTACACTGAAAAAGATGCAGCAGTGATTGTAAGACAGATGCTTAAGGTTGCAGCTGAGTGTCATTTACACGGTTTGGTTCATCGGGATATGAAACCAGAGGTATGGTCAAGTCATTTTGTATGTTTGTGCAATTTGGAGTCATGCAACTAGACATTGATTTTTCTTTCTTTGAATGTAGAATTTTCTTTTCAAGTCTACCAAAGAAGATTCACCTCTAAAGGCCACAGATTTTGGGTTGTCCGATTTCATAAAACCTGGTTAGAGAATATATTTATGTCAATAATTTGTTTTCTTACTTTTTATCCCCTTTTGTATCGGATATGTTTTGCTGTCTTTATTTGAAAGCTCTAGTTCCCTCAAAAACAAATTTCAGGTAAGAGGTTTCAAGATATTGTGGGCAGTGCTTACTATGTTGCACCAGAAGTGCTAAAAAGAAAGTCAGGCCCTGAATCAGATGTATGGAGTATTGGTGTGATTACATACATTTTGCTTTGTGGTAGACGCCCATTTTGGGATAAGACCGAGGATGGTATCTTCAAGGAGGTATAGTTAATCAAGGAACTTGAATAAATTGTTTACTTTTATTGCCTACCTGATTCTGATAAAAGGAAATTTTGTAATAACTGTGTGTATAATAAATAACCATATCATACAGGTCTTACGGAACAAGCCTGATTTCCGCCGCAAACCATGGCCATCCATAAGCAGTGCTGCCAAAGATTTCGTGAAGAAATTATTGGTAAAGGATCCTCGAGCAAGATTAACTGCTGCCCAGGCTCTATGTATGTATCCAATGTTTGATTTTTTTCCCCTTGTTTGTTTATTGTGTTATCTAATTTCCTGTCCATGAAAAAAAGTTTTTCATTCTGAAAAACTGCCTGAAAGCTAGGGATTTCAGTAATATTTAAAGTTGAAGTACCAAAGTTATAGTGTTTGGAAAGCTATTACTGAACTTAAATGTGTTGAGACTTGCTCCCTTTTTTTGAAAATAGTAAAAAGATTCATGGAAGTATTTGAAAATTTTAAGAATACCAAATATTGAAGCTATGCATATTGCCAAATTTAATGGCCATCATGCGGTGACTTTGTAAAATTTTTCAGTATCTTCTGTTCCTCATCTTAAGATTTTCTTTTGATGACAAATGATTAGGAAAATAAAATGTTCCATTGGATGTTTAATACATTATCATCCTACCAAAAAGTTATATATATGTAAAATATTGAAAGTGAAGATCAAAATAGCCACAGGTAATTACCCTGAAAATAGGATAAGTGTGTAAGTGGCCTCAACATGCTTACAGATCAAGTGGTTAGAGCTGCTGAACTCTACATTAGTTGTTTGGCCATTCTGGGTTTGCTAAATTAATCTTGTTTTTAATGGATGTTTTTGTTTTGTAGAGTTTTCTACTTTTCTCGGTTTAATAAACAGAGAGCCTCACACACACATAGCCATAGATGTTTTCCTTTACATATTAGAACATTTTTAGAAGTAAACTGTATAAAGATATTGACTTTTGATTAATTTTGATATTTCTAGCACATCCATGGGTTAAAGAAGGAGGAGAGGCATTGGAGATGCCTATTGATATATCTGTCCTAAACAACATGCGACAATTTGTGAAGTATAGTCGATTGAAACAATTTGCACTAAGGGTAAAGAAACAAATTAATCAAACACTGCATGCTACAAGGCAGGAACTTGTTTGCATCCATTTCATTCATTACTTGATTATCTTGCAGGCATTGGCTAGCACACTTGATGAAGAAGAGATATCTGATCTAAAAGATCAGTTTGATGCAATAGATGTTGACAAAAATGGTTCCATTAGCTTAGAAGAGATGAGACAGGTAGCCCATTAATCAATTGATCTTCTTACTATCTGAAACCCAACCACATCACTTATCTATTGGTGATTAATTAACACATTCAATATAGTTTCCATGCTTTGGTCTAAAGGGATGATTTTGTGCAGGCTCTTGCTAAAGATCTCCCTTGGAAGTTGAAGGAATCACGTGTATTAGAGATATTGCAAGCGGTGAGTATTGGTGATCCTTTGAACTCATGCAGTTCCTTTGGTGCTTAATGATATTTATTGCCTTTTTTCCAATGGCAATATTTTTTTTCTTCCTTTAATCATTTTTGTTCACTATAGCTTCTTTTATTGTACTCTGCTTTTGGCACTTCGATCAATGCGTATCTTTTGCCTTGTAAAAGCGTTTAAATCGCTGCTTTGTGTGCTCGCAGATAGATAGCAACACAGATGGGTTAGTCGATTTCACTGAATTTGTGGCGGCTGCATTACATGTACATCAATTGGAGGAACACAACTCTGAGAAATGGCATCAACGGTCACGAGCTGCTTTTGAGAAATTCGACATAGATAAGGATGGATATATTACTCCAGATGAACTTAGAATGGTTAGTCTTGTCTCCTTACCCAAGCTCTCCAAACATGATAAACTTCTCTTTCCTGTAACAAACTCAGATTGATACCCATCCGTTCTCTCCATTTATTTTCTTTATCTGAAGGGAAGTGTTTAAGCTCTTCTTTCTAATCTTGCTTTCCTTTCACATCTGTCTGTTTTTAAGGTTGCGTACGTATTTGGTGCATCTAATATTCACCATTTTTACATTTTCTATGTTTCAGCATACCGGCTTGAGGGGCTCCATTGATCCGTTGCTTGAGGAAGCTGATATTGACAAGGATGGGAAAATCAGCCTATCGGAATTCCGAAGACTTCTCAGAACTGCAAGCATTAGTTCTCAACAAGTGACCAGCCCCCATCGGCGCAAGCTGTAGATTGGAAGTGTTTTAGAAGCTGCAAATGTTTAAGGGTGTGAGAGTGGTGGAGTTGTTCCAAGATTTATCTCTTGTGCAGATTGTGCTGAAGCCATTAAGATATGTATGTAGTTATGAATATTCTGCACATTTTGCTCTCACCATTCTATGATACTCTAAAGACTCCAGTTTATAATGACCATGGTATTTCTGCAAAAGAGTGCGTTATACGAAAAAAAATTAGAGGGCTGTCACAGGAGGTATTTAAATAGAGTTTATGGAGACCCTGCATGGATTGGCTTCGAGTACCACATTTTAATCAGTGTATATTACTTCTGTGCTTGTAACTTGTACCATAATGTACTGTGTAACTGAAAACGAAAATCTTACTACAAAAAAGGGTAAATTATCCTTGCATTAATAGTCAAATGAAATTATATTGACTATTATTTTGATTATTTGATTTGTAATATACTAATGTATTTGTATAATTTATCAGATTTGTTGTCATACTGCCCTAATTATCTCAGGCCTATAGGGTATAAGCTCACATAAAATTTACAGTCAGCCCCCCTTTTTTTGGTATTCCTCACCATTTTGGACTGACGACCGTTGTTATCAGTTAAAAGTCTTCGGAAGCAAGATTTGACGCATTCGCCTAAGGACGTTGATGGCTTGTCAAATATCACACATCGATATGACAATATGTTTATCAAAGGTTTTCATGAATTAAAAAGTTGAAAATATTAGTCTTGTTCTCAGTACTCAAAATGATTTGCTGGTTGATTTAATCTCAGTCTAAATGAGTTCGGTATGGAAATAGATCTTCTCATTTTTTTTTAACAATTGGGGGAGTAAAGTATGATCTCCCACCATTAATTTTATAAATGGGACAAAAACTACATATGAAAAAGAGAGGAATGAAAGGTTAGAAATCACACTTTACACTCTCAATTTTTTTTAACAATTTAAAAGATTCATTTCCGCTTGGTATAATTAGTCAATTATTCATGAAGTAAATTTCCACGTTAATTACATTGTAAACCCTAACATAGCATAACAATTTGTCCAACCGATAATGAAAATTCACACTTCACATGATCAAGTAAATTTTATAACCGAAAAAATCCATTCACATTTTTTTTTATTTTTCATGATTTCCACTTCCTTCTTAGCTTTATACTTTCATTTTAGTATTCCAACTGCAAAAGGCAATGACATCTCATCTCATGTAAAATCTGCTACCCAAACCCCTCATCATTCAATCAAATTCCAGTGACCTATGTCGAGTTCAATTTCCTACATAGTAGCATTCTCATTGAACAAGTAGGTATTACCCGGGTATCCCCTAAACCCTGTGAAATTAAAAAAAAAGAGTGGAGAACTTATATCAGAGAGAGGAAAAGTTAACGCTAAAAATTTACATTAACTAAGTTGACAAGTATGCACATGCTAATCTATATTTACATGGGTTACGAAGTTCTTAGGTTCAAATGGCTCAAATTAATGAAATTATAGGTCAGTGTGCACATTCTGAACCGTATATAACGGGAATCCGATCCCTTTCTTAATCTAAAACCTGTGGAACAGATACATGAGGAATAAGAATCAACTTTTGGTGGTCCATAGAGGCAGAGGAAAATAAAGTAAACAAGATCCCAAGCTCCACTTTCTGTTGTCATGACTCATGGGAAGAACTGTTCCATTCATCATTTTGCCTCATAAATGGTATAACCTTTTTGCCAAATAGAGCCACTATCAATTTGGCTACTGCTAAACATATATCTGACCTTTGCAATGAGATAAAATGTTCACAAGGATCCATATCCATTGTCAACTATCAGCCTTTGGGATGTCACCTACACTGTTGGAGCTATCTTGAAGTCCATGAGACGTTGAATACCGGCTCGAAGCACTCCCTTCTGCGACGACTCTATCCTTCCTCCCTGAATGCTTGACCTTCTTCGTTCCCCCAGAAGAAGATTCCTACAGAAAACAAAATGGAGGCTCAAAAGTATGAACATCAAAACAAATGTGGTTATTCAAATTTTTAGAACCAAGCTACTACCTCCTGTGTTGATGATCCAGGCATCTTAAGTTCAAGCTCTGTGGCCACATCATGAGTCTCGCTACATCTGTCTGCATCAGTGATTCTCCTATGAGGTGGTGACTTGCTCCGACAATCCTTTTGGGTGGGAACATGAGATGCAGAAGCATACTGAGCTGAGGGCAAGTCAAGCGCGGCATTAATTGGAGCAGAGAATGGAACATATGTTGAACACGGAGTAGGAATGTGAGGAGGGTTTTGATTTCCAAAATAAGGAAAGGGTTGAAGAGTTGGGTGAATTGGAACAGGAGCAGGAGGGATAGGTATAGGAACCGGATATGAATAAGGTGGTGGTGCCATTACGACAGAGTGGTCGATTGCAGTCCATGGGAACATCATTCTGGCCCTCTGCTGATACTGAGAATTAAGGTTTTCTATATCCGATTTCAAAGACGCCTTCTCTTCCCTGAGTTCATTCTTCTCTTGCATTAGCTGTGAGCACCAAATTCAAGAAAGAATAAGCAACAAGCAAAGCAGGGTATTCTGAGAGAAACAATAAGAAGCATACCTCGCGGGACTCATCAGAAAGCGCTTTATGCTCGGTTTTCAACCTATTAACTTCGGCAGTTAAATCTTTAAGCATTTGAATCGTATCAGTGAGGATGGTTGCCTTGTCGTTCCTTGGCCTATCAGGATCTACATTATGAGAGGAGCAAAATAAATATCCCAATCACAACAATTATGAGAAGAATGATGCAAGCAAAATGATTGTAATCATGAAGTAGAGAGAGAGAGAGAGAGAGAGAGAGACCTAAAGTGTTGGCCAAATCGTGGAAGTGGTCGTTTAATCGATCACGGCGGAGTTTCTCGCGGTCAGCCTTCTGAACTTTCCTTGCGGCGACAGCTGGATCCTGCGGTGGTTCCGCTTGCCCCTTTTCTCTGCAAATTCAATTAAATTAATGACTTCACAAACACAAAAACAAGAATTAAGAGAGATAGAGAGGGAACCTGTGGGATCGGTTGGAGGGGAGGGTAGGAGGAGGAGGAGGAGGAGGAGGAGGAGGAGGAGAGGGAGAGGCGGAGGGTGAATCTTGCGGAAGGGATGGGGGTTTGGAGAAATTCCAGTGATCCATGAATGAAGGCGGAGTAATCCCTCTCAGAAATCTGAATCTGGCTGCAGTTGGAGAGAGAGAGAAGAGAACACGCGCATCAAACTTGTGCCATCCACGAGCCACCTTACTTATTAGTGCATTCATATTCATAATATCACAAACACAAATATACATATATCCTCTCTTTTTACCTTTTTTTTGTTTTATTATATATATATATATTTTTTTGGATCATTTCACTCTCACTCGATTCTCTTGTGTTATCATCAACAACTATACACCAAAATAATACTTTAATATTTTCAGTTGCAAACTGCTATTGCTATAGGATGCCTTCTGTGCTATACTATTATAATACCATAAATACTGCATCTATTTAATGTTTCCAAACTATTTTTTTATGGTATTTCTAGTCTGATAAAATAAAAACTAATTTATCGTAGATCAAAACTTCATCTAATAATAATAAATTGCTGCATGTATAAGACAGATTATAATAACCAACATATTACGAAATAGTTAATTAAATTTTTATAAGATTATAAAATCCTTTAATATATTTTTGGTCCTCCTGTTTTTAATCATTATTAAATAATTTATTAATTATTGTTTCAAAATATTAAACTGCCATCTCCTCTAAACTCCCTCCCTTTCTTAAAAAACGAAAATGTCGAACCTCCATCTATACGATAGTGATATGGTTTATATGCTCCTTTAATTTTTACAAGCTTCCAAATCCAGCGAATAGTAAGTGCATTATCTTACTCACGATAATATATTGTCAACAATCTCGGAGTATAAATTAGAAAATAGTATTTGGTGAAGCTGTAATATGAGGTGCTTCCATATTCAGCTACCAATTGAAAGTAGGATGGAACATGGAACAAATAAGATGGGCTTAGACAGGCATTGCAGCCCGCTTATCAGACCACCATACACTTTTTGGGCCAATACACAATAAAAAATACTCGTATGGACATCAAATGAAATTGGGCTCATCCCAGTGTAGGGGCAAACCTTCTTCCATTTTCCATTAACTAACACCAAAGTCTAGTCTAATAAAAAAATAGTACTACTTGCTGTATGGCTTTTTTTAATTTCTGGAATGGGCTGCAAGGCTTCTTAAAGTGGTGTTGATTCTTCCATGACAAAAACCAATGCGGTGTTGAAGTTGGTCCTTCCAAAGGTGTATCCAGTTATGGAATTGGGTATATCCAGGTTCAGTGGCATATGAACCCATATGACCAGAAACATAAAATAAAATAAAAACAAAAGAAATAGTACTACTTGAACTACTTAGTAAGTGCATATCAGAGATGCAAAATCACTTGGACAGGGTATGGTTATGGTGGCTCATCAACTGGTCTCTTAATTAAAATGTTTGGGAATTTGAGTCTAGCCTTGGATATAGAAAGTATCTTATGTTATCATTTGGAGCATGGTTAAAAAAGAATGACAAAATTTTCAGGAATCAAGAATTAGGTGTTACAGGAGTAGTTAACAGGTTGATTAAGAGTTACAAAGAGTGGAATGATATTTAATTTTTTGTATTGTTGATGATTTTTGTTGAAGATGATTATGAATTAGTTTATTTTATCAATTTAGTACTTTTCTGTTGAGACATTGATACTCCACCTTATTGTGTGAAACTTTTTATTTCAAAAAAAAAAATTAGAAATAACTTAATATAATACAATAACACTATGAGAATTATGTAGCAGTATAAATTATTTGGTGATTGCTATGGTGCCTACAAATATTTGTCTAACTTTTTTTTTTCTAAAGATAATAGGTTATATTTTATTAATTATTAAAAAATGAAATACAAAGATGTCCAAAAGCAGGACAACATAATAAAAGGTGGGGATTTTCCAAAAACACTACACTGAAGGTATTCATCCAACGATGCGTGGTCGAAAAACAAAGAAAAATCTTAAAGAAGAAATAATGATAAATCAAATTGAATGCACCTAAGAGCTTGTCTCATAGAGATGACGACCTAAACTGGGAGTTCTTTGGATTTCACGGAGCAACTTGACAGAGCTTGCTAGAATGGCAAACGGCATAGAAGTAGAACCTTCAAAAAATCAACTGGTTGCGAGCTTTCCAGCAGTTCCAACAAATGATGGCAAGCAATTGAGGATTACGGTCAGCATTCTTCAACGGGTTTAAGTATCTCTGTTGATGCAGTCCACCATGTCCAAAAGTCGTTAGAACTCTGAGGGGAAGACAGTCACGAAGATAACTCTGAGACCATACGTCTTTAATTCTAGAGCAATCGATCAAACAATGAGTGACTGTTTCCGTTGCTTCATGACAGCAAGGGCATATTGGTGATATAGATGGGATGCGGTGATGAATCTGAGCAAGCACCGGAAGTCGGCCATGGAAAGCTTTCCAGATAAATAGCTTAATTTTGTGAGGCAAGTTCAACTTCCATAGATCAATCCACGGCTTTTTCTGTTGCATATAATTAGGGCAAAGCTCCAGAGGCGGATGGTAAAATAAATAGCCAATTCTGTAATCTGAAACTGTATCATATTGCTTGGATTTGTTCAAATCCCATTGCAATTTGTCCCTACTCTGCTGAATTTTAACTGACAAAATTCTGTTTGCAACGTCTTGGAGAAATAGTTCTTGAATGAGATTCTGATTCCAATTTCTATCTTCAGTAATTAGATCTTTAACTCTTGAAAATAACTCAAAAATAGCCTGTCTATTTGTCTAACTTCTTAAAAGGGTTAAAAATTAATATTTAATTTTAAAAATATAAAAATAAAAAATTATTAAATATTCAAAACTTACCATATTAAGTAAGTTAGGCAAAAATTAGACACCATATCATAGGCATCATAGAATTTACCAAATTATTTTTGCAAGTGTGGATTATTTGTTTATCAATCAACGTTTTTTAGTGTAAATTATTTATAATTAGAAATATTAAATATGTGTCTTATAACAATTAGTATGGCGAGAATTGATAAATTTAGTTATTAATTGATTACCTATAAAATAATATTACATATTTAAATATTCTTATTAATTAAATTTAATTAAATTGATTTAATAACAAATAAAAATTAGTTATTATTAATATTATTTTAAGTCTCATTATTTAATTTAATTAATTTTTTTTATTTTAGTTAACATAATTTCTAGAGGCAAGAAATAGTTAATTAACGATGGTTTGGTATACGTTTGTATATATTTTTTTTGGTGACTAGTATACGTTTGTATATGAATCCATGACGAGTCTATCAGGAAAAGAAAATTAAAAGAAAAAAAAATCATATTTCTTTTAATTAATTAGAAAATAAAAATAGTGAGCTGATCTGTTATATAGATGTATATCTTTTACTAACACTTCATTGGAGGATGGATGGCAAATTACAACACGACATTCCCGTAGTACATTTGGAGTTGATCTTGACCTAGCTACAATTGAATATTTTCTGTACCACTTAAAATGTTTTAGATTTATTGCTAATAAGTAATAACCGCAAGCATGTATATAGAAGAATTTTCCTTTTTCTTTCATTTTATATATATCCACATCTTCCAGAAGATAAGAAACCAAGACTTCTGGACTCGGTATAATCCACAAATTAAATTAAGATCGATGATGACTAGCTAGGACAAATTAAAACATTAACCACACATTACAAAATGTAAAATTGGATCAACACGTGGCGCAACTTTAGGAACAGTAATAATAAAAACGTCACTTTATTATACTACACTACATGCTTCCGATGATGTCGATTTTGGCTGGCAAGATATATAACCACTTATTTTAATTATTCATGTCACTATCGTAAGACATAAATATATTTTATATGAATTAAAATCTCAACCATGGATTTCTACCGACTTGTGTCTCAATTTAATGAGTGTATTGATTATTATTTTCGATGTGCGTTATAATCAGATGCTCACTAGTTTTGGAGGGGTGACCTGGATGGATTTAGATCCTCTAAAATTTGAATTTCACTCTAGAGAGTAAAGTGTGATTTTTTACCTTTGAATAGTTTCTCTCTCATATTTATTCTTGATCCCACCTATGAAATGAATGGTGAGAGATCACACTTTACTCTTTAAAGTGAAGTTCAAACTTTAGAAGATCCAAATCCGACCTGAATATAAATCGTGACTTTCAATTTTTTTTATCCTTTTTATTTTATTTTTAATCTTTTAATTGCATCGAACTTCAACCTACATTCATTAGTTTATTTCATTATTCTCATTAGTATCTATCTATCTCCATCGAGTTACATATAAATATAATTATATAAAAAGGATACTTTCAAATGCTTCTAGCGTATACAATACAGTAATATCTACTTTAATTTAGTCCTTCATCTAGTCTTGGTTCATTTTTCATAATCTATTATAATCAATTTAAATTAAAGTTCAATACATTTTAGGCATTATGCAGAAAAAATTGGAATTCTCGTAGGGCCATAAATATTCTATTAATAGATTTTCTCTATTCAATAAAGTAGCAAATTAAAATATCATCAACGTTCGTTGTTGTCAGTGGCTGAGTTTGAAAGAAATTGTTGGCGAGGCCAAAAATAAATAAAAATATATATAATAATTTAAAATATAATGATATGAATATAATTATTTTTTAAATTTATTATTAATATATATAGAATTGCACATGATTAAAGTTAACAAAAGGTTAAACCTGATTTTAGTTAACTAAAAGTTTAATTTAGGTTAATAAACTAAACTTAATTTAAATAATAAAATTAGTTATCAACTGGTTATAAAATTAATAAATCGATTTTAAAAATAAAAAATAGGTTTAAAAATAATAGATTTTTGTACAAACAAATTGGTTTTTTACATAAAAACCTATTCTTATTTAAAACACCGATTTTTTTTATTTAAAAGCTTATTTAAAAAAAAATATTTTTTATTTTATTTATACAAAAACAATTACAACATAAATTAATTTGATCTTTTGATAACATATGCTTTTAAAAGTCAACATACTAATTACCTTTATTATTTTTATTATTGTTTTGGGTTACCTGAAATCAGATGTGAATTGAGCTTACTTATGAGGCTCAAATGTTTAATGGAGTAGTCTCCGACTTATCCTACGTCAGAATTGTGTGTTTGAAAAGGTGAGGGTGATACCTATAAGACATTTTGATGCCTAAGTTAGCAAGAAGTTAAGCAGGTTTAAATATATTAGAACTTAGAGGTATGTTAGGGTATTTATAAGAGATGAGTCAATAACCACCATTGAAATAGCTCCACTTTTGGGGGTGGATAACTGTCTCTTTATCTTAGAGTTATTGAGATCTCTCTTATAAAAGTGGGAGAGAGATTTACGGAGGCAGTTACTTAGATAAGTGTTAATTGTTTGTTCATGTTGACCCCGACTTCTTTAAAGAGGTCGGATAGACAGTAAAGACTAATTTTATAGATTGGGCCTTTTAGCTTAATTTAGGCCAAATTTATCATTTGGGTCAGGGTATGAACAATTATAATCAATATATTACACCAAAATAAAATACCAAAATTTATTAACATGAATAGTGTGTTAGAAAATTATTTAATTATTTAATTTGTTTGTGAGCAAATTAAAAATTAAATTATTTCAAATTAAATGACTTATATAACAATGATCTTATTTATTATTATAAATGCTAAATTGAATAAGTAATAATTACTTTTGATTTAAAATTAAATGGAGATAAAATTAGATATTATCTTTATTTTGGTTGTCGATACTATTTTATTTGAACTTTAGAATTTAATTACTGTCATTTTTAAATATAAATGACTTTAAAATTTTAGTCCTTAACACATTAAAATTATCTCTGTATCTTTTTTTATCAGAGGAGTTACAATTCAACCTTATTAAAAATAAAAAAGGATTTAATTAAAAAAATAAAAAATTAAATTCTTCTAATACTGCTTATAAATTTAGATATGTTTTTACATTTAAATATTTTTTTAATAATTTAACATAAATAATTTAAAAAATTTTAAGAATTTCTAATAAAGGGTATCGGAACAACCTATGTTTAATTAATTGAGAATATTTGATTTTAGTATTTATTTTACTGAATCGAAATACGTATATATTGATACAAGAGAAGATTCTAGACAAAATGCAAGGATAGAAAGAGAAACTTCTAAATCAAGCTGGAAAGGAGGTTTTGATAAAGGCTGTTATACAGGCGATTCCAGTCTATGCCATGAACATCATCAAATTCCCTAAGTCTTTTTGCAAAAAAATTGGATCAGCAATTGCGAGATTCTGGTGGACTAACAATAGTAAGGAAAGAAGCATTCATTGGAAGAGCTGGACAAAAATGACCAAGAGCAAATTAAACGGAGGCTTGGGGTTTAAGAATTTTGAATGCCAAAACACAGCACTCTTGGCTAAGCAAGCTTGGAGACTTCTAAAGGAGGAAGAAGCAATATGGGCTCGGATTCTAAAGGCCATTTACTATCCTAATTGCAGCCTATGGGAAGCAGGAAGAGGAAGGAACACATCATGGATATGGAAGAGTATGTTGGAGGGTAGAGATTTTCTCAGAAGGGAGGGAAGGTGGAGTGTAGGAAGTGGAGCAGGGATAGTTATTTGGAAAAATAATTGGGTGGTAGGAATTGACAAGTTGAGGAGAGTCAGAGAAACTCAACATAGAAGAGTGAGCGAGCTAATAAGAGAGAGCGAGAGCTGGGACTTAGACAAAATTCGAGATATTTTTCATGGTAATGTGCTTGAGCTGATAACAAGAATGCCTATCAGTTTGATTAATAAGAAGGATCATTTTGTTTGGCCGTATAGGAACAACGGACAGTACTCAGTCAGATTCAGATACCAGGCAGCGAAGGAGGAGAAAGATACAAGGGAAGAGGCAATGCTTAGCAAAGCTTCAACAAGCCAGAACTTGAAGGAGGTATGGGAGAGGATTTAGAGGTTACCAGTACCAGAAAAGGTTAGAATATTTTTATGGAAAGTAGTGCACGGAATTTCGCCAGTGAACGCGAAATTATATCAACATAAAAGTGCTCTTACACCGATGTGCAGCATATGCCAGGAACAAGAGGAGACAATTGAACATGTGCTACTATTATGCCCGTGGACTAGAGCGGTGTGGTTTGGATCTAGTCTTTAAATCGTGCCTACGGCTTTTATTGTGGGATATTTTGATAAATGGTTCATGAATACAATTGACAAAATCAAGAGTGTGGCAGGAAATGAACAGGACAAAGTTTTGTGCAATTTAGGATGTGTTTGTTGGTGTATTTGGAAAGCAAGGAACCAACACATATTCTAGCAAACAAAACTCAATCCACAACAGACAATAATTCATTCAGAATAGATTACAGCAGAATACCTTATTGCAACAAAGGACTTAAACAGAGATAACAAAGTTATAGCAGGCAGGAATGGAGAGAGTAGAAGAATTACCTGGAGGCCTCCTCCTCGCAACAAGGTGAAAGTGAACATAGACGCGGCTTTTCACAGGGAAACAGGAATCGCAGCATCAGCAGCAGTGATCAGGGACTGACAAGGAAAAATTATTACTGGAATATCATCAAAATTCAAGACAACATCAGTTTTAGCAGTTGAAGCACAAGCATATATAGAAGCTCTTATTCTCACAAAAAATCTTTAGATAAGAAACTGTATAATTGAATCAGATTGTTTACCCCTGGTTCAAGTGATCAAGGCAAGAACGCCCTTAGCTAAAGCAGACACAATCATCAGGGACATTCTGCAAATGCTGGAAGAGGGATCGGATGAGGGAGCTACTTGGACTCCACGAGAAGGTAACATCTTAGCTCACCAACTGGCAGCGATGGCAGCAGAAAATCAGCTACAGAGGCAGTGGACAGTAACTCCACCTATACAGGTCAGGAATATAATCAGAACAGAAGGAGGATTCACTAATCTTCAGAACAATCAATGCAATCGAACTCAAGACAATCGGGTTTTAGTTTCAACCAACCTTCAAAGAGGTCAAAGCGACGAAGGGTGGAAGCGAAAACCTGGAACAACCATGCATTTCAGGGGGAACGGCGGCTTCAGCCCACGACTTCGCATAGGCCGATGAATGACTCCAGCAGGGACACTATCAACATAAGGAATATGCTCAATGGAGGGGACGATGCCAGATTTATGTCTGGGCAGAATCTCGCTTGGCATAGGGAATGCAGCGGACACATCACGGCTGTGTGATCAGCAACTACAGGAAGATTTCAAGGGCACCACCGGGAGGTTCAACGAGGGATGGACTCCGTGCCGGTTGACCATGGAACGCCCACAGTGAATAAGATGCGAACTGGAGCTGTTGACTTCGACCAGGAGGAACCATTACAGGATCAGCGCCATGCATGAAGTTTTTGAGCTCAGCACGGAGGTCCGATGATAATGGCGGAGCAAAGACGCCTCAATCTCGAGGAAGAAGATGTCTCTGCAGGTTAGGGTCGGGCATTTGGGCTGGAGAGCTGGGCGAGTTTGGGTTCTGGGTTCTGGGCCTGGGCAGGTTCGGGTTCTGGGTTTAGGGCCAGGTTAGTCTTCTGGCCCATGGCCAAGTCCAAAAAAAAAAGCAAAATTCTCTCTACAAGAGAGCACATTTCTTCTCTACAGGAGAGTATCACTACAAGGTTACTCCAATTTGGGAGTTGCTTCAATTTCAACCAAAACATAAACAGTTACATTAAATACCATATAATCTTAACCTTCTGTTACCTCCACCTCACAACCCAACACCTTTGATCACACCTTCACTTCTCTCTTCAAAATACTTTACCACGCTAGCCGATTAACCAACAATCACATACATTTACCAGTAGCAGTGCACCAAAAGAAGATACACAAGATACCACAAAACATGCCAAACTTTGGAAGAGAGTCGATAGAAGGAAAAACAATCACTATCAAGCCAAACAGCGAAAAAGAACATAAAGTAGACAACATCAATTTAGTAGGACAAATCATATCAAACAAAGAAATCCCATTTAGAAGCAGCAAAAATGCCATTATGGGAATCTGGGAAAACCCAGAAGGAGTTTCCATCTCTGAAGTGAGACGTAACAAAGTTCTGATAAGTTTCAAGGATATGTGGAGAGGTCTGCAGACATTGAAAGGGGGACCATGGAGTATAAAAGGTCATCTCCTAAATCTCCAACTATGGTCACAACATGAATCAATATCGGAGGTCAACAACCAATATATGGAGTTTTGGGTTCAGATACATAGGCTACCCTTGGAGAACATGAATAGTGAAACAGGCAGAATTATTGGAGACATGATGGGGATTGTTATTGATGTGGAAGATCCGATGAGGAACCATGTACTCATAAGAACTTTTCTAAGGGTAAGGGTAGCCGTGGATATTCTCAAGCCTTTAGCCACAGGCTTCTATATGGCAAGGGAAAACCTTCCCAGTATCTGGGTTCATTTTAAATATGAGTGCCTTCAAGATTGTTATTGCATGAACTGTGGGGTTATAAGGCACAGCAAAGAGGAATGCAATAAAGAGATGGTCATGGTGGCGTGGAATCCAGACGTACCCAGATATACCCATGGGCTAGGGGTAGACCAAGCCAAATCTCTGAATAGGGGAGAGAGAAGAAGATGGAAGCAGAGCAAATCACAAGAAGGGGATGAAGAGACGGAGGCGCGTGACATCCAGGACAACTATGAAAGAGTGGAGGAACTACAGGATTCTGCAGCCAGTAGAGTAGGTAGAAGTCTAGAAGAGGGAAGGAAGGAAAAAGGAAAGAAAGTAGCATCAGAAAATCAGGAGCAATTAGGGCAAATGGATCTCAGAGCTGCAGAGCAGGTAGGAGAAATCCCTCTTAATCAGCTGAGGATGGCAAAAAATCAAGGGAATTACAATAGAATAGTTGAGAAGATACTAAAGAAAATTATGACAGACTTAAATGAGATCAGGGCCATAAGAGGAAGAAATACTAATGGGTCAGGCCCAATAAAAGAAGGAATAGAATCTGGGTACTAGATCAGAAAACAACAGGGAGAACAGAAAAGCATTAACCAAAAAGGAGGAAGCCCAAACAATTTGGACCATACAAGCCTAATGGAAGTGGACCAACAAGGCACAAAAAAGGGCAGGAAAAAAGAAGGATGTAGAAGGCAGCATAACAATACGGAGGATGATTTTGGCCCAAAGACAATAAGAGAGATTCTGAAAGCCAGTTTTGGTGCAAAAAACACAACAAATGTAGCATGAGGAACGGAACAACAAAACAAAGGCAAGGCTTTAAAATCTAATGAGGACAGCAGGGATATTTGGGAGCTCAGAAGAATGGAGGAAGAGAAATATGGCATGGCAAAAGAGAATAACCTAATTATACAGAGAACAGCTGGATGAGGCACATATTTTGTGGAGCTAGCCGAGGAAGAGGACGAAGATAAAAGTGGAAAGAAGGAGACACAAGCTCTGCATGCTGAGTGGAAAAAGAGGCTCACAATGGAGATCATAAGCAAGTTGAACATCAAGAGGAAGAGGGCTAAACAGGACACTCTGATGATTAAAGCTGCAGAGGAAAAAGAAGAAGAAGAATTGTTTCAAGACAGCACCAATACCAAAAGGACCAGGAAGGATGACGTAACAGAGAGAGACATAGTTGTAGGGGAAATGCAAATTGTTCTTAGTAGTACAAAGGCTGAGGAGGCGGGCCTATACATTCCCCAACCCCAGCCATGAGTATAGTAAGTTGGAACTGTCGGGGTGTGGCGGCAACCACGACAGTTTCTGAATTAAAAGATCTTTGCAAAAAGATCAAGCCGGCCATTATTTTCCTTATGGAAACAAGAGTTAAGGAATGCAAAATCAGAAAGTTAAAGAGAGAACTTCGTTTTGATAAATCCTTTTGTGTAGAACCCCGGGGCTTGTCCGGAGGTCTAAGTCTTTTATGGAATAGAAATATGAATCTTGATATTTACTCTTGGTATCATAATGTTATTAAAACTTATATTACAGATAGAAAATGAAATAAATTGGATTGCTGTTTTGTGTATGGAGACCCCAATTTTAGGCAAAGAAGGAAGCAATGGAGGGATTTAGTAGCTCAAAATCAAAATCAAAATGAACCACTGTTGTTCATTGGGGATTTTAATGATATTTTGAATTAGGAAGAAAAATTGGGCTTACACCCAAAGCCAAGAGAGCAGGTGGAAGAATTTAGGAATTTTGTGAACAGCAACAGATTGATGGACATTGATCTTAAAGGAGGAAAATTCACATGGTTTAGCAATCCTCGAAATGGCTTCGTTACAAGAGAAAGGCTACACAGGGTCCTTGTCAACTGGGAGTGGAGGAGATTATATCAGAATGCAACAGACACAATCATCACGGACATTCTGCAAATGCTGGAAGAGGCACCGGATGTGGGAGCTACTTGGACTCCACGAGAAGGTAACATCTTAGCTCACCAACTGACAGCGATGGCAGCAGAAAATCAACTACAGAGGCAGTGGATAGTAACTCCACCTGTACAGATCAGGAATATAATCAGAACAGAAGTAGGATTCACTAATCTTCAGAACAATCAATGCAATCGAACTCAAGACAATCGGGTTTCAGTTTCAACCAACCTTCAACGAGGTCAAAGCGACGAAGGATTACCGGGGCGGGTGGAAGCGAAAACCTGGAACAGCCACGCATTTCAGGGGGAACGGCGGCTTTAGCCCACGACTTCGCATAGGCCGATGAATGACTCCAGCAGGGACACTATCAACATAAGGAATATGCTCAGTGGAGGGGACGATGCCAGATTTATATCTGGGCAGAATCTCGCTTGGCATAGGGAATGCAGCGGACACATCACGGCTGTGAGATCAGCAACTACAGGAAGATTTCAAGGGCACCACCGGGAGGTTCAACGAGGGATGGACTCCGTGCCGGTTGACCATGGAACGCCCACAGTGAACGAGATGCGAACTGGAGCTGGTGACTCCGACCAGGAGGAACCATTACAGGATCAGCGCCATGCATGAAGTTTTTGAGCTCAGCACGGAGGTCCGATGATAATGGCGGAGCAAAGACGCCTCAATCTCGAGGAAGAAGATGTCTCTGCAGGTTAGGGTCGGGCATTGGGGCTGGAGAGCTGGGCGAGTTCGGGTTCTGGGTTCTGGGCCTGGGCGGGTTTGGGTTCTGGGTTTAGGGCCGGATTAGTCTTCTGGCCCATGGCCAAGTCAAAAAAAAAGGTAAAATTCTCTCTACAAGAGAGCACATTTCCTCTCTACAGGAGAGTATCACTACAGGGTTACTCCAATTTGGGAGTTGCTTCAATTTCAACCAAAACATAAACAGTTACATTAAATACCATACAATCTTAACCTTCTGTTACCTCCACCTCACAACCCAACACCTTTGATCACACCTTCACTTCTCTTTTCAAAATACTTTATCACGCTAGCCAATTAACCAACAATCACATACATCTACCAGTAGCAGTGCACCAAAAGAAGATACACAAGATGCCACAAAACATGCCAAACTTTGGAAGAGAGTCGATAGAAGAAAAAATAGTCACTATCAAGCCAAACAGCGAAAAGGAACATAAAGTAGACAACATAAATTTAGTAGGACAAATCATATCAAACAAAGAAATCCCATTGAGAAGCAGCAAAAATGCCATTATGGAAATCTGGAAAAACCCAGAAGGAGTTTCCATCTCTGAAGTGAGACGTAACAAAGTTCTGATAAGCTTCAAGGATATGTGGAGAGGTCTGCAGACATTGAAAGGGGGACCATAGAGTATAAAAGGTCATCTCCTAAATCTCCAACTATGGTCACAACATGAATCAATATCGGAGGTCAGCCACCAATATATGGAGTTTTGGGTTCAGATACATAGGCTACCCTTGGAGAACATGAATAGTGAAACAGACAGAATTATTGGAGACATGATGGGGATTGTTATTGATGTGGAAGATCCAATGAGGAACCATGTACTCATAAGAACTTTTCTAAGGGTAAATGTAGCCGTGGATATTCTTAAGCCTTTAGCCAGAGGCTTCTATATGGCAAGGGAAAACCTCCCCAGTATCTGGGTTCATTTTAAATATGAATGCCTTCAAGATTGTTATTGCATGAACTGTGGAGTTATAAGGCACAACAAAAAAGAATGCAATAAAGAGATGGTCATGGTGGCGTGGAATCCAGACGTACCCAGATATACCCATGGGCTAGGGGTAGACCAAGCCAAATCTTTGAATAGGGGAGAGAGAAGAAGATGGAAGCAGAGCAAAACACAAGAAGGGGATGAAGAGACGGAGGCGCGTGACATCCAGGACAACTATGAGAGAGTAGAGGAACTACAAGATTCTGCAGCCAGCAGAGTAGGTAGAAGTCTAGAAGAGGGAAGAAAGGAAAAAGAAAAGAAAGTAGCATCAGAAAATCAAGAGCAGTTAGAGCAAATGGATCTCAGAGCTGCAGAGCAGGTAGGAGAAATCCTTTTTAATCCGCTGAGGATGGCAGAAAATCAAGGGAATTACAATAGAAGAGCCGAGAAGATACTAAAGAAAATTATGACAGACTTAAATGAGATCAGGGCCATAAGAGGAAGAAATACTAATGGGTCAGGCCCAATAAAAGAAGGAATAGAATCTGGGTACTAGATCATAAAACAACAGGGAGAACAGAAAAGCATTAACCAAGAAGGAAGAAGTCCAAACAATTTGGACCATACAAGCCTAATGGAAGTGGACCAACAAGGCACAAAAAAGGGCAGGAAAAAAGAAGGATGTAGAAGGCAGCATAACAATACGGAGGATGATTTTGGCCCAAAGACAATAAGAGAGATTCTGAAAGCCAGTTTTGGTGCAAAAAACACAACAAATGTAGCATGAGGAACGGAACAACAAAACAAAGGCAAGGCTTTAAAATCTAATGAGGACAGCAGGGATATTTGGGAGCTCAGAAGAATGGAGGAAGAGAAATATGGCATGGCAAAAGAGAAGAACCTAATTATACAGAGAACAGCTGGAGGAGACACATATTTTGTGGAGCTAGTCGAGGAAGAGGACGAAGATAAAAGTGGAAAGAAGGAGACACAAGCTCTGCATGCTGAGTGGAAAAAGAGGCTCACAATGGAGATCATAAGCAAGTTGAACATCAAGAGGAAGAGGGCTAAACAGGACACTTTGATGATTAAAGCTGCAGAGGAAAAAGAAGAAGAAGAATTGTTTCAAGACAGCACCAATACCAAAAGGACCAGGAAGGATGACGTAACAGAGAGAGACATAGTTGTAGGGGAAATGCAAATTGTTCTTAGTAGTATAGAGGCTGAGGAGGCGGGCCTATACATGCCCCAACCCCAGCCATGAGTATAGTAAGTTGGAACTGTCGGGGTGTGGCGGCAACCACGACAGTTTCCGAATTAAAAGATCTTTGCAAAAAGATCAAGCCGGCCATTATTTTCCTTATGGAAACAAGAGCTAAGGAATGCAAAATCAGAAAGTTAAAGAGAGAACTTCGTTTTGATAAATCCTTTTGTGTAGTACCCCGGGGCTTGTCCGGAGGTCTAAGTCTTTTATGGAATAGAAATATGAATCTTGATATTTACTCTTGGTGTCATAATGTTATTAAAACTTATATTACAGATAGAAAATGAAATAAATTGGATTGATGTTTTGTGTATGGAGACCCCAACTTTAGGCAAAGAAGGAAGCAATGGAGGGATTTAGTAGCTCAAAACCAAAATCAAAATGAACCACTGTTGTTCATTGGGAATTTTAATGATATTTTGAATTAGGAAGAAAAATTGGGCTTACACCCAAAACCAAGAGAGCAGGTGGAAGAATTTAGGAATTTTGTGAACAGCAACAGATTGATGGACATCGATCTTATGGGAGGAAAATTCACATGGTTTAGCAATCCTAGAAATGGCTTCGTTACAAGAGAAAGGCTACACAGGGTCCTTGTCAACTGGGAGTGGAGGAGATTATATCAGAATGCAACAGACACAATCATCACGGACATTCTGAAAATGCTGGAAGAGGCACTGGATGTGGGAGCTACTTGGACTCCACGAGAAGGTAACATCTTAGCTCACCAACTGACAGCGATGGCAGCAGAAAATTAGCTACAGAGGCAGTGGACAGTAACTCAACCTGTACAGGTCAGGAATATAATCAGAACAGAAGTAAGATTCACTAATCTTCAGAACAATCAATGCAATCGAACTCAAGACAATCGGGTTTCAGTTTCAACCAACCTTCAACGAGGTCAAAGCGACAAAGGATTACCAGGGCGGGTTGAAGCGAAAACCTGGAACAGCCATGCATTTCAGGGGGAACGGCGGCTTCAGCCCACGACTTCGCATAGGCCGATGAATGACTCCAGCAGGGACACTATCAACATAAGGAATATGCTCAGTGGAGGGCACGATGCCAGATTTATGTCTGGGCAGAATCTCGCTTGGCATAGGGAATGCAGCAGACACATCACGGCTGTGAGATCAGCAACTACAGGAAGATTTCAAGGGCACCACCGGGAGCTTCAACGAGGGATGGACTCCGTGCCGGTTGACCACGGAACACCCACAGTGAACGAGATGCGAACTGGAGCTGGTGACTCCGACCAGGAGGAACCATTACAGGATCAGCGCCATGCATGAAGTTTTTGAGCTCAGCACGGAGGTCCGATGATAATGGCGGAGCAAAGACGCCTCAATCTCGAGGAAGAAGATGTCTCTGCAGGTTAGGGTCGGGAATTGGGGCTGGAGAGCTGGACGAGTTCGGGTTCTGGGTTCTGGGCCTAGGCGGGTTCGGGTTCTGGGTTTAGGGCCGGATTAGTCTTCTGGCCCATGGCCAAGTCCAAAAAAAAAAAGGTAAAATTCTATCTACAAGAGAGCACATTTCCTCTCTACAGGAGAGTATCACTACAGGGTTACTCCAATTTGGGAGTTGCTTCAATTTCAACCAAAACATAAATAGTTACATTAAATACCATACAATCTTAACCTTCTGTTACCTCCACCTCACAACCCAACACCTTTGATCACACCTTTACTTCTCTCTTCAAACTAGTTTATCACGCTAGCCAATTAACCAACAATCATATACATCTACCAGTAGCAGTGCACCAAAAGAAGATACACAAGATGCCACAAAACATGCCAAACTTTGGAAGAGAGTTGATAGAAGGAAAAACAGTCACTATCAAGCCAAACAGCGAAAAGGAACATAAAGTAGACAGCATCAATTTAGTAGGACAAATCATATCAACAAAGAAATCCCATTTAGAAGCAGCAAAAATGCCATTATGGGAATCTGGGAAAACCCAGAAGGAGCTTCCATCTCTGAAGTGAGACGTAACAAAGTTCTGATAAGCTTCAAGGATATGTGGAGAGGCCTGCAGACATTGAAAGGGGGACCATGGAGTATAAAAGGTCATCTCCTAATCTCCAACTATGGTCACAACATGAATCAATATCGGAGGTCAGCCCCCAATATATGGAGTTTTGGGTTCAGATACATAGGCTACCCTTGGAGAACAAAAATAGTGAAACAGGCAGAATTATTGGAGACATGATGGGGATTGTTATTGATGTGGAAGATCCAATGAGGAACCATGTACTCATAAGAACTTTTCTAAGGGTAAGGGTAGCCGTGGATATTCTCAAGCCTTTAGCCATAGGCTTCTATATGGCAAGGGAAAACCTCCCCAGTATCTGGGTTTATTTTAAATATGAGTGGCTTCAAGATTGTTATTGCATGAACTGTGGGGTTATAAGGCACAGCAAAAAAGAATGCAATAAAGAGATGGTCATGGTGTCGTGGAATCCAGACGTACCCAGATATACCCATGGGCTAGGGGTAGACCAAGCCAAATCATTGAATAGGGGAGAGAGAAGAAGATGGAAGCAGAGTAAATCACAAGAAGGGGATGAAGAGACGGAGGCGCGTGACATCCAGGACAACTATGAGAGAGTGGAGGAACTACAGGATTCTGCAGCCAGCAGAGTAGGTAGAAGTCTAGAAGAGGGAAGGAAGGAAAAAGAAAAGAAAGTAGCATCAAAAAATCAGGAACAGTTAGGGCAAATGGATCTCAGAGCTGCAGAGCAGGTAGGAGAAATCCCTCTTAATCAGCTGAGGATG